>NC_084618.1:16990828-17030828 GCF_033978795.1 Nerophis ophidion | reverse complement strand
TCTGCCTCGATCTCTCCTCCTTCTCCCCTTTTATCAATCAATCAATCTTCATTTATATAGTCCTAAATCACTAGTGTCTCAAAGGGCTGCACAAACCACTACGACATCCTTGGTAAGCCCACATAAGGGCAAGGAAAACTCACACCCAGTGGGACGTCGGTGACAATGAGGACTATGTGAACCTTGAAGACGACTACATATGTGGGCAACCCCTGTAAATCGTTTCCCGGTGTGTGAGCCACGCACCTGATCTCGCTCGTAGCGTCGCTCTCAGCACGCCCCGCCTCTCCGCTCAGTCGCATTCTCCGCCTCCTTACCGCCATCTTGGGCAGGGCTCCAGCGTGCCCTGCTCATTCGCCGGCTCCACCTCTCTACACTCACTTAGAACGCGACTAGAGAATTCACGGAAAATACAATGGTGATGTCGTATGCTAACGGATACTACCTTGTGCTTGTTTGAGTGCACTGCAGCAAAATGAGAAGTGAAGTGTGTTTATATAGCGCTTTTCTCCAGGGACTCCAAGCGCCTTTACATAGTGAAACCCAATATCTAAGTTACATTTAAAGCAGTGTGGGTGGCACTGGGAGCTGGTGGGTAAAGTGTCTTGTCCAAGGACACAACGGCAGCGGGGATCGAACCTAGAACCCTCAAGTTGCTGGCACGACCACTCTACCAACCGAGCTATACTTTCCCGAAGAATCCATTTGCACTTGCGAGCCCTTCGTTTATGCGAGTGAATGAGTCCGTTGAAGGAAACCTAGAAGAATTTTGATTCACTTTTTCATTATTAATATTGATTTTTAATTAATTAATTTATTTATTTACATAGATTCAATTTTCAGGTTCATTATTTTGAAGTAGTTTAAGTATTTCTGTTGTTGAGTTCTGGGTTTCAGTTTTACCCACTTAAAGAGAGCACTGATAAGTCCATAAGAGACAGCGATGATGTCGTATGGTGACAGATACTACCTGGTGGTTGTTTGAGTGCTCTGTAGCTCATCCTGGATAGTTCCACTCCTTAATGCAGGGGTATCAAACGTTTTCATTGAGAGCCACATCACAGTTATGCCTTCCCTCAAACTGCTGCTTGTAACAGCGACTATTACTTTTTTTTCCCCAACGCTTTAAACCCTGCGGCTTTTAAAACGTGTGGCTAATTTATTGATTTTTCTTTAACGGCCAGATTGTTTTATTTCAACAAATGTGTTTTAATATACACCGATTGACACTGTTGCTGTTGCTCTGGCGCCATCTTTTTGACGAGTTGGACTGTTTTTTTTTTGTCGACAGAATTTTACTGTAAAATGTATGTTTTGTTTTTTTGGGGGTTTGTTTTACAACATTTAGTAACAAAATTTAAAGTCCTTTGTTGACGCATATTATTTTCAGCCGCTAAATAGACGTGGCGGGCCACATTACAGTTTGACACAAGTGCCCCAATGCTTCAGTTTCACGCAGGATTCTCACGGGAATGAGGCAAAAATACCTACTGTAGGAACATTTGCAGCAAAGAACGTACACTTTAACATGCAAAACGTGTCTTTTTGTGGGGGGAGGGGGGGGGTTCATTTTAGAGATGTGAGGTTAGCGAACAAATCGAGTCTTTTTAACGAATCACTTTTCGTTATTATTTATTTACTTCTCTTTTTTCAATCCGCTTTCCTGTTTGATTGTTTTGCAGTAGTTTAAGCAGGCCGACTAGTACAAAATATAACTATGTCATAGTTTTATTTATACCTTTATGTACATTTGTGACGGTACCTCACTGTCGTGCGGGTTCCATGGTCCACCAAGGAAGGACATTGCTCGATCAGGTTTGACTCTTGTTTATTTTTTCAAAAATAGGAAGAGTTTTGCACCGTCGTCGCTCCCACTGCTCGCTCCTCCGTCCCGCTCTTTAGTCGGCCGCGTCTTCGTCGTCGTTGCTCTCTCTCGCTCTTCATTCGTTGCTGCAGGCTCTCCAACTCCTTCTGCCGTCAGCACCCCCTCTCATGGTCTCCGACGCTGCTAATAAAGAGACAGGTGATTAGATAACTCGTTCCAGCTGAGAAATCTCCTCACCTATCGTTGCTTCACAGCTGGCTCCTGCACATGCCCCGCCCACAGGGGACACGTGGACCACGCCCCTTCCTCAACATTTTATTCTTACTTATTTTTTGTGTTATGGTTGAAAAAATGCTCTTAAGGCTTTTGAGGCGACGGGAAAATTGAAAATAGTGATATATCACAGTTAAAGCACAGGGTTATGGAATGTTTTAAAAAAAAACACAACCTAAATACAAGTATTTCCAATAATTGAGAATAATTCCCTTCAATAGCGTAATATTTGTTTTCCCATTAAAGACTTGCTTCTAATAATTGTTGTAAATATTAAACGTTTTTTACAACCTGTTATGGACAATAGAAACAAGACACTGCTGACATCTAGTGGACACTCAGTGTACTAGCTTGTATTTAAAATGTTCATCGTTATATTGTGCTAATTGTGTTTTTATTTTTCAAAGGTAAAACGAGTACAAACAAATATTAATGCGAATTAATTTGATTCAATTGAACCATCAATTTTAGTTGAGTAACGTTTTGGAGTTAGATAATATAAAGTTTTTGTTTTTTTTTGGGCCGAACTGTAGCGAATATGAAGGTTAAGAACGGAACACATAACACGGTCATGGTGTCATAGACGAACGAGAAAATGGATAAATTAGGCCAGCCTCAGAGGGAAAACATGTATCAAACACATGAAACCAAGGACCCACACTAAACATGACAAGGAAACACATTAAGCAACAGTAAGAAAAAAATTAAATCAACGCCTAAACTAAGCAAGTCATTCACCGTGAGGCATGCTGGGAACAAGGACGTTGACAGAAAGACCCTGCAATACATCAACAAATGCTTACGGTAATGTTTGTACAGTATAGTATGCGTACTTTTGTGTATGTTTTGGTCATTTAATTTTATTTTCATGAAAGAAAAATTTTAAACCAAAAACACGCTTGGTTTATTGGATTTTCCTTCTAAAATACAACAAATACAATTAAAAAACAAAGCGTTCTTCTTGTTGTTGTCGAAGAACAATAACCACATCCAAAAAAAAAAAACCGTTGGCTTTTCATTTTATATTTCATATATATAAAAAAATGTAATCCCCAGTAAACAGAAACGGGAAAAAACAACTAAAACGGAAGTTTTTCCCCCTCGTTTGCAGACACCGGAAAATTTAATTTTCAAATTAAAAGCGGGGATATATACTACTGTACCAGTGTGGCTGTGACTCTGCCTAAAATTTATTTGGAGCACTACATAGAAATTATTTTAGAAATGGCACACCGAGGACTGACATCTACAGAGGTTTGTACGCAAACTTGAACTTTAACACATCAGCGAAAAACAGAAAAACAGACCAAACCGGAAGTAGACATTTTTAAAGACATGATCATGTAATAAAATACTTTACTATCGTGCGTGATCAAATCCCACTTTGCAACCACTGTTGTGTGGTATTTGAGTAGAGAGTTCTTCGTCCGGCCATGTCTAAAATCATTACCGTCTTAACAATTTACAGGTACCGTACTATCTCCGCTTTTACTTTGAAAATAAAGACTTCCGGTGTCAGAATATGGTGTTTCAGGGTTTTTTTCCGTTTCTGATTCATTGGGATTTTAAAATGTGTTGTTGTTGGAAACGTAAAATGAGCATCACACTGTTATTGATGTTTGTCACCAAAGAATAAAAAATGTTTTGTTGATTTTCATTTTATATTTCATAAAAGAAAAAGACAATCCCGAGTAAATAGAAACCAAAGAGGACTTTTTTTGTTTTGAAATGGGAGTTTTATTTTCAAAGTAAAAGCAAATATAATTACTATATAGATAGATAGCACTTTATTGATTCCTTCAGGAAAAAAAAAAAAAAATAAATAAAAAAAAAAAAAAAAAAATATATATATATATATATATATATATATATATATATATAGTCAAACTTAGTCTTGACTCAGGGAGGAGGACGTCCCTGCCATGCAGAGTCCCGATGGTGCCTTGATAGAAGGAGAGATGAAGAGAGCGAGGCCACAGGCTCACAGATGGTGCAGGGGCGAGTACCTGTAAAGGTGAGCCAGTTGCGATACCCTTATCGTATTTTGCATATTTTGCATATATATATATATATATATATATATATATATATATATATATATATATATATATATATATATATATATATATATATATATATATATATATATAAAGCGGAATTAGGCCATGTCTAAAGGGTTCCTAATACATTTTAGCCTGGCACACGGGTACTGTAGTGGTCCTTCTTTTACTTTGAAAATAAAACTTCCGGTGTTTGAATATGAAAACACATCCGTTTGGGTCTGTTTTCCAGTTTCCTTTATATAAGTGCATAGAAACTTTCAAGTAGATGTCAGTTGTCGTTGTGCCATGTCCAAAATACTCCAAAGACACGGGTATCGCACTATCCCTGCTTTTACTTTGAAAATAACATTTCTGGTGTCAAACCATGAAAAAAAAAAAAAAAACATCCGCTTTGGTCGGTTTGTCCGTTTCGGTTGACTTTAGGATCCTCATTTTCTTTTATGAAATATACAATGAAAATAAAACAATTTTTTATATTTAGTTATGGCTTTTTTTTTACACCATTTAAAAAAAATTCAAATAAACTAATAGTTTTTACATAGCTTTACATAGTTTTATACAGGCCCCAGCACTCCCTGCGATCCAGAAAGGGACAAGCGGTACTAAAAGAATGGATGGAGTTTATTCTGCACACTATTGCTAGAACCTTGATTAATGTTTGGCTTTCATTTCATTTCATTCATTTTATTTTTTTCCCAATTATTTATTTATTTATTTAAGGCAATGACATTAAAAAAAATAATAATTGAAAAAAAAAGTACAAAGTTGACAACACATAATAATATGAATTAATATAGTGCAAGATGTAATGTATTGTATGTAATACATGATTGTCCAGTTTTGTTTGAAAGAGAGTGGGAAGTTCTCCATTCAGTGATTATTCACAAGAGTTCCACTCTTACTTTCTTCAAGGATTATAATACAAACGTTGTATCATAGTGGTATTACCATAAGTAACAATAATTATTACACTGTAACAATAATTTGTATCAATAATGTAGGAATAATGAATATACCAACAATGGTAATAGAAAACCTCGCAATAATGGTAATAGACAACTTGGCAATAATGGTAAGGTAAACATTGATAAAAACAATAAAAAATTAAAGCAGCAAGCAGCAATGGACGGGACCGACTTTTGCTGGTGTTTCCTGCCTTTACCCATTCAACATATCTTTACCTGCACATTACCTACCTTCCCTGCATCCTGGAGTCAAACTGGTGCCTCCTTCTTTCACCCAGTCAACATATTTTTACCTGCACATTACCTACCTTCTCTGCATTGTGTGGTCACGCTGGTGCTTCCTGCTTTTAAGCGGCCATCTTGAGAAGGCAGCAGCGCAGCAGTTCTTTGAAGGCTCGTAAAATCGAAACCGGAGCAGTTAGAAAAACTCTTTGCGCAACTTTTAATCAGAAGGGTTCAATCTCTTTCCTGTGCGAGTTTGAAGCCGACACAACAAACGCACGCAGAGGAGATAATGTTTGAAAAAAGGTGACGGGTTTTTACAAAACTTTTGTTTTGAAGGGGTGATTGCCAACTTCCTGTTGATTTTTGGTGAAGGATGTCAATGAATGAAATGTAGGTCTAAGTGAGACCTACATAGAGGTTTTTGTTTCATGTCTCTACGACATTCATACCGGAAGTTACAAGCAGTTATGTCTGTGTTTTCTTCCTAGGAGCTGTTTTGTCTGTGTTTTTTTCCTAGGGGGCGCTAAAGCGCAATTTTAAGTTTTGAGGTTTTTATTTTTTATTTTTTATTAGATCGCAATTTTCGCCAATCCTGATATGTGTGTCCAGTTTGGTGAGTTTTGAAGCATTTTAAGGGCGTCAAATTACAGCTCAAAGAGGCCAAAAATAAAAAAATTTAGGAAACTTTTGTTTTGAAGTGGTGTTTGCCAACTTCCTGTTGATTTTTGCTGAAAGATGTCAGTTTATGAAATGTAGGTCTAAGTCAGACCTACATAGAGGTTTTTGTTTCATGTCTGTACGACATTCTTAATGGAAGTTACAAATAGTTGTGCCTGTTTTTTCCTAGGGGGCGCTAGAGCACAATTTTAATTTTTTTTAATTTATTTTGTATTAGATCGCAATTTTCGCCAGTCCTGATGTGTGCGTCCAGTTTGGTGAGTTTTGAAGCATTTTAAGGGCGTCAAATTACAGCTTAAAGAGGCAAAAATTAAATTTTTTAGGAAACTTTTGTTTTGAAGGGGTGTGTGGCAACTTCCTGTTGATTTTTGCTGAAGGATGTCATTTTATGAAATGTAGGTCTAAGTCAGACCTACATAGAAGTTTTTGTTTCATGTCTGTACGACATTCCTAAAGTAAGTTACAAACACTTTTGTCTGTTTTTTTTCTAGGGGGCGCTAGAGCGCAATTTTAAGTTTTGGGGTTTGTTTTTTTTATTAGATCGCAATTTTCACCAGTCCTGATGTGTGTGTTCAGTTTAGTGAGTTTTTAAAGCATTTTAAGGGCGTCAAATTACAGCTTAAAGAGGCAAAAAATAAAAAAATTTAGGAAACTTTTGTTTTGAAGGGGTGTTTGCCAACTTCCTGTTGATTTTTGCAGAAGGATGTCATTTTATGAAATGTAGGTCTAAGTCAGACCTACATAGAGGTTTTAGTTTCATGTCTGTACGACATTCCTAAAGGAGTTACAAACACTTTTGTCTTTTTTTTTCTTAGGGGGCGCTAGAGCGCAATTTTGTGTTTTGGGGTTAGTTTTTTTTTGTGTGTGTAAAATCTGGTGAGTTTTGAAGCATATTAAGAGGGTCAAATTACAGCTCAAAGAGGCGGCGGTATAATAATAATACAACCTTAGAAATAAAATAGGGTCCTCTGTCCCAAAAAGACATTCGGTCCCTAAAAAAGATGGCGTGAACGACTTGTTTACAAAATGCAGTATTTTGAACCTCCTGCCTCGCCGTAAAACCATCTTTTTTTTTTTAAAGCCCCTCCTCCTTCTTCCGGCAGTCACGTCTGCGTGCTGACGTCATGGGTTTTCCCACGTGCGGATGTTTACGCTCCGCGTGCGCGTCCAAAGAGAGAGAGAGCGAGAGAGAGGGAACAAAGAGAGAGCGGGGACACGGACATGTTTTATAAGACAAACGTTGCATTTTTGATCCAAATGAAAGCGTAAAAGGAGCATTTTGCCACATGGAAGTGTGCGACTAGAAAAGTGCGATTATTGAGAAACGCGGAGGGGTAACGGTTGACGAGGAGGAGGGGGATGGGGGGGAGAGTGGTGTTTTCTCCGCGGGGCCTCTGAACGCACCACCGCGCTGCCCCGGATTTCACGTGAACGCGCTCGGCTTGTAAACAAGAAGAAGGGGGAAAAGAAGAAGAAGAAGCAGCAACGGTCAGCCAAGCAGGTGATCCCGGGGGTCTGGTGTCATGACGACCGGACTCCACGCGTCGCCCTCACCCGGACGTACCGTCGCCTGTGCCCCGCTTTGTGCCGAGTCGTCGTCGCCGTTAATGGAGGGGAGACATTAAGCTCCGCGCGATAGCACAGCCTTTGTTCGGTAGCTAGAGTTAGCATTAGCCGCTATCCTCCGGCTGTTATCCCCCCTCCCTCCCTCCACCCGGGCGACGCTCGCTTGTTTTCGGGGTCTATTCTTTCACAATGTCCTTCGCCATGGAGGACAACCTGGAGTCCGGCTGGGTGTCCGTCCGCCCCAAAGTGTTCGACGACAAGGAGCGACACAAGTATGTTTTCATCGTGGCCTGGAACGACGTGGAGGGCAAGTTCGCCATAACCTGCCACAACCGGACGGTGCAGAGGCGGACCACCTTCCAGGACCCGCTGCTCGACTGGAGCCCCGCGGCGGCGCTCCAGCCGAGGAAGGGGAAAAAGTCGACGGCAGCGGCGGATATGGAGTTGGTGGAGCCCGGGGACTTGGAGGAGGACGACGCCGAGCCAGGCGGCCGCCGGGACTTCAGCTGGGCCGGCCTCTTTTCCTCCCAGGACCTGCGCTCGGTCCACCTCCAGCTGTGCGAGGTCAACTCGGACCTGGAGCCCTGCCTGCCGCCCTTCCCGGAGGAGCCGTCCGGCGTCTGGTCCGTCCTCTTCGGCGCCAACGCGTCCCCGCCGCGGGAGACGGAGGCGCTCTGCCAGCGGCTGCAGGTGTACCTGGGCCACGCCCTCGACACCTGCGGCTGGAAGATCTTCTCGCAGGTGCTCTTCTCCGACAGCGACGACACGGAGGAGTACTACGAGAGCCTGAGCGAGCTCCGGAGGAAAGGCTACGAGGACGCGCTGGAGAGAGCCAAGCGGCGCATGCAGGAGGTGAGACGCCGTCTTTGGTTTTTTTGAGGGACGTCGCAGTGGCGAGTCACGCTGGGTGGCTTGGGAAGGTTTAGGATGAAACAATTGCAAATGAAAAATGCTGAAAATATCAAAAACAAGTGCATGGGAGAAACGCTGCAAGTTGACAGAACAGAGGGGAAGCTGGATAATTATCTTTAAAGACATGAGCCGGATGCTTAGAAGTAAAGATGACAGGGAAAAGTTGTTAGAATTAGATCAAAAAGTCATAAATATGAGATAAAGTCGAATTTATAAGATAAGAAAGTTGCATGTATAAGATTAAAGAGTCATGATTATGAGATAACATTGGCGAGTAACGCTGGGTTGCTTGGGAAGCTTTAGGATGAAACAATTGCGAATGAAAAATGCTGAAAATATCAAAAACAAGTGCATGGGAGAAACGCTGCAAGTTGACAGAACAAAGGGGAAGCTGGATAATCATCTTTAAAGACATGAGCCGGATGCTTAGAAGTAAAGATGACAGAAAAAATTGTGATTATTAGATTAAAAAGTCTAAATTATGAGATAAAGTCGAAAGTATAAGATGAGAAAGTCGCATTTATATAAAAAAAACAAATGCATGGGATGCTCAGAAGTAAAGATGACAGGAAAAAGTCGTTAGTGTTAGGGACGGAGTGGCGCAGTGGGAGAGTGGCTGAGCACAACCCGAGGGTCACTGGTTCAAATCCCACCTAGAACCAACCTCGTCACGTCCGTTGTGTCCTGAGCAAGACACTTCACCCTTGCTCCTGATGGGTGCTGGTTGGCGCCTTGCATGGCAGTTCCCTCCATCAGTGTGTGAATGTGTGTGTGTGAATGGGTAAATGTGGAAGTAGTGTCAAAGCGCTTTGAGTACTTTGAAGGTAGAAAAGCGCTATACAAGTACAACCCATTTATCATTTATTAGATTAAAAACTCCAAATTATGATATAAAGTCGAAAGTATAACACAAAAAAGTTGCATTTATAAGATTAAAATGTCATGATTATTGTATTAAAAAATCAAGATTATGAGATAAAGTCAAAAGTATGACATAAGGAAGTCACATTTATAAGATTAAAAAGTCATGATTATTAGATTTTAAAAGTCATGATTATGAGATAAAGTCGAAAGTATGAGATAAGAAAGTCGCGTTTGTAAAAAACAAATGCATGGGAGAAACGCTGCAAGTTGACAGAACAAAGGGGAAGCTGGATAATCATCTATAAAGACATGAGCCGGATGCTCAGATGTAAAGATGAGAGAAAAAGTCATGATTATTAGATTGAAAAGTCATAAAAAAAGAGATAAAGTCGAATTTATAAGATAAGAAAATTGCATGTATAAGATTAAAGAGTCATGATTATGAGATGACATTGGCGAGTAACGCTGGGTCGCTTGGGAAGGTTGAGGATGAAACAATTGCAAAAGAAAAATGTTGCAAATATCAAAAACAAATGCATGGGAGAAACGCTGCAAGTTGACAGAACAAAGGGGAAGCTGGATAATCATCTTTAAAGACATGAGCCGGATGCTTAGAAGTAAAGATGACAGAAAAAAGTCGTTAGCATTAGATTAAAAAGTCATAAATATGAGCTAAAGTCGAATTTATAAGATAAAAAACTTGCATGTATAAGAGTAAAGAGTCATGATTATGAGATAACATTGGCGAGTAACGCTGGGTTGCTGGGAAGCTTTAGGATGAAAGAATTGCAAATGAAAAATGCTGCAAATATCAAAAACAAATGCATGGCAGAAACGCTGCAAGTTGACAGAACAAAGGGGAAGCTGGATAATCATCTATAAAGACATGAGCCGGATGCTTAGAAGTAAAGATGACAGAAAAAATTGTGATTATTAGATTAAAAAGTCATAAATATGAGATAAAGTCGAATTTATAAGATAAAAAAGTTGCATGTATAAGATTAAAGAGTCATGATTATGAGATAACATTGGCGAGTAACGCTGGGTTGCTTGGGAAGGTTTAGGATCAAACAATTGCAAATGAAAAATGCTGAAAATATCAAAAACAAGTGCATGGGAGAAACGCTGCAAGTTGACAGAACAAAGGGGAAGCTGGATAATTATCTTTAAAGACATGAGCCGGATGCTTAGAGGTAAAGATGACAGAAAAAATTGTGATTATTGGATTAAAAAATCCAAATTATGAGATAAAGTCGAAAGTATAAGACAAAAAAGTCGCATTTATAAGATTAAAAAGTCATTATTGTTGGATTAAAAAAATCAAGATTTTGAGATAAAGTCTAAAGTATGAGATAAGAAAGTCGCATTTGTAAAAAACAAATGCATGGGAGAAACGCTGCAAGTTGACAGAACAAAGGGGAAGCTGGATAATCATCTATAAAGACATGAGCTGGATGCTCAGATGAAAAGATGAGAGAAAAAATCGTGATTATTAGATTAAAAAGTCATAAAAAGAGATAAAGTCAAATTTATAACATAAAAAAGAGATTAAGTCGAATTTATAAGATAAGAAAGTTGCATGTATAAGATTAAAGAGTCATGATTATGAGATAACATTGGCGAGTAACGCTGGGTTGCTTGGGAAGCTTTAGGATGAAACAATTGCAAATGAAAAATGCTGCAAATATCATAAACAAGTGCATGGGAGAAACGCTGCAAGTTGACAGAACAAAGGGGAAGCTGGATAATTATCTTTAAAGACATGAGCCAGATGCTTAGAAGTAAAGATGACAGAAAAAAAATGTGATTATTAGATTAAAATGTCAAAATTATGAGATAAAGTCGAAAGTATAAGATGAGAAAGTCGCATTTATAAAAAAAACAAATGCAAGGGATGCTCAGAAGTAAAGATGACAGGAAAAAGTCGTTAGTATTAGATTAAAAAGTCCAAATTATGATATAAAGTCGAAAGTATAACACAAAAAAGTTGCATTTATAAGATTAAAATGTCATGATTATTGTATTAAAAAATCAAGATTATGAGATAAAGTCAAAAGTATGAGATAAGGAAGTCGCATTTATAAGATTAAAAAGACATGATTACTACATTTTAAAAGTCATGATTATGAGATAAAGTCGAAAGTATGAGATAAGAAAGTCGCATTAGTAAAAAACAAATGCATGGGAGAAACGCTGCAAGTTGACAGAACAAAGGGGAAGCTGGATAATCATCTATAAAGACATGAGCCGGATGCTCAGATAAAAAGATGAGAGAAAAAGTCGTGATTATTAGATTAAAAAGTCATAAAAAAGAGATAAAGTCGAATTTATAACATAAAAAGGGATAAAGTCGAATTTATAAGATAAGAAAATTGCATGTATAAGATTAAAGAGTCATGATTATGAGATAACATTGGCGAGTAACGCTGGGTTGTTTGGGAAGGTTGAGGATGAAACAATTGCAAAAGAAAAATGTTGCAAATATCAAAAACAAATGCATGGGAGAAACGCTGCAAGTTGACAGAACAAAGGGGAAGCTGGATAACCATCTATAAAGACATGAGCCGGATGCTTAGAAGTAAAGATGACAGGAAAAAGTCGTTAGTATTAGATTAAAAAGTCATAAATATGAGATAAAGTCGAATTTATAAGATAAGAAAGTTGCATGTATAAGATTAAAGAGTCATGATTATGAGATAATATTGGCGAGTAACGCTGGGTTGCTTGGGAAGCTTTAGGATGAAACAATTGCAAATGAAAAATGCTGCAAATATCATAAACAAGTGCATGGGAGAAACGCTGCAAGTTGACAGAACAAAGGGGAGGCTGGATAATTATCTTTAAAGACATGAGCCGGATGCTTAGAAGTAAAGATGAGAGAAAAAGTTGTGATTATGAGATAAAGTCAAAAGTATAAGATAAGAAAGTTGCATTTATTAAAAAAGAATGCATGTGAGAAACGCTGCAAGTTGACAGAACAAAGGGGAAGCTGGATAATCATCTTTAAAGACATGAGCCGGATGCTTAGAAGTAAAGATGAGAGAAAAAGTTGTGATTTTGAGATAAAGTCAAAAGTATAAGATAAGAAAGTTGCATTTATTAAAAAAGAATGCATGTGAGAAACGCTGCAAGTTGACAGAACAAAGGGGAAGCTGGATAATCATCTTTAAAGACATGAGCTGGATGCTTAGAAGTAAAGATGACAGAAAAAATTGTGATTATTAGATTAAAAAGTCAAAATTATGAAATAAAGTCGAAAGTATGAGATAAGAAAGTCGCATTTGTAAAAAAACAAATGCATGGGAGAAACGCTGCAAGTTGACAGAACAAAGGGGAAGCTGGATAATCATCTATAAAGACATGAGCCGGATGCTCAGATGTAAAGATGAGAGAAAAAGTCATGATTATTAGATTAAAAAGTCATAAAAAAGAGATAAAGTCGAATTAATAACATAAAAAAGAGATAAAGTCGAATTTATAAGATCAGAAAGTTGCATGTATAAGATTAAAGAGTCATGATTATGAGATAACATTGGCGAGTAACGCTGGGTCGCTTGGGAAGGTTTAGAATGAAACAATTGCAAAAGAAAAATGCTGCAAATATCAAAAACAAGTGCATGGGAGAAACGCTGCAAGTTGACAGAACAAAGGGGAAGCTGGATAATTATCTTTAAAGACATGAGCCGGATGCTTAAAAATAAAGATGACAGAAAAAAAATTTGATTATTAGATTAAAATGTCAAAATTATGAGATAGAGTCGAAAGTATAAGATGAGAAAGTCGCATTTATAAAAAAAACAAATGCATGGGATGCTCAGAAGTAAAGATGACAGGAAAAAGTCGTGATTATTAGATTAAAAAATCCAAATTATGAGATAAAGTCGAAAATATAAGACAAGAAAGTCGCATTTATAATATTAAAGAGTCTTGATTATTGTATTAAAAAATCAAGATTATGAGATAGTCGAAAGTAGGAGATAAAGAAGTCGCATTTATAAGATTAAAAAGTCATGATTATTAGATTTTAAAAGTCATGATTATGAGATAAAGTCGAAAGTATGAGATAAAAAAGTCGCATTTGTAAAAAAACAATCAATCATCATCAATCAATCAATGTTTATTTATATAGCCCCAAATCACAAATCTTTCAAAGGACTGCACAAATCATTACGACTACAACATCCTCGGAAGAACCCACAAAAGGGCAAGGAAAACTCACACCCAGTGGGCAGGGAGAATTCACATCCAGTGGGACGCCAGTGACAATGCTGACTATGAGAAACCTTGGAGAGGACCTCAGATGTGGGCAACCCCCCCCCCCCCCCCCTCCCCCCCTCTAGAGGACCGAAAGCAATGGATGTCGAGCGGGTCTAACATGATACTGTGAAAGTTCAATCCATAGTGGCTCCAACACAGCCGCGAGAGTTCAGTTCAAGCGGATCCAAGACAGCAGCGAGAGTCCCGTCCACAGGAAACCATCTCAAGCGGAGGCGGATCAGCAGCTTAGAGATGTCCCCAATCGATACACAGGCGAGCGGTCCATCCTGGGTCCCGACGAGCGGTCCATCCTCGGTCTCGACTCTGGACAGCCAGTACTTCATCCATGGTCATCGGACCGGACCCCCTCCACAAGGGAGGGGGGGGACATAGGAGAAAGAAAAGAAGCGGCAGATCAACTGGTCTAAAAAGGAGGTCTATTTAAAGGCTAAAGTATACAGATGAGTTTTAAGGTGAGACTTAAATGTTTCTACTGAGCTAGCATCTCGAACTGTTACCGGGAGGGCATTCCAGAGTACTGGAGCCCGAACGGAAAACGCTCTATACCCCGCAGACTTTTTTTGGGCTCTAGGAATCACTAATAAGCCGGAGTCCTTTGAAGGCAGATTTCTTGCCGGGACATATGGTACAATACAATCGGCAAGATAGGCTGGAGCTAGACCGTGTAGTATTTTATACGTAAGTAGTAAAACCTTAAAGTCACATCTTAAGTGCACAGGAAGCCAGTGCAGGTGAGCCAGTACAGGTGTAATGTGATCAAACTTTCTTGTTCTTGTCAAAAGTCTAGCAGCCGCATTTTGTACCAACTGTAATCTTTTAATGCTAGACCTGGGGAGACCCGAAAATAATACGTTACAGTAATCGAGACGAGACGTCACAAACGCATGGATAATGATCTCGGCGTCTTTAGTGGACAAAATGGAGCGAATTTTAGCGATATTACGGAGATGAAAGAAGGCCGTTTTAGTAACGCTTTTAATGTGTGACTCAAAGGAGAGAGTTGGGTCGAAGATAATACCCAGATTTTTTACCGAGTCACCTTGTTTTATTATTTGGTTGTCAAATGTTAAAGTTGTATTATTAAATAGAGGTCGGTGTCAAGCAGGACCGATAATCAGCATTTCCATTTTTTTGGCGTTAAGTTGCAAAAAATTAGCGGACATCCAGCTGTTGGTCAGCTTTAGGGGCATGTAGAGTTGGGTGTCATCAGCATAGCAGTGAAAGCTAATACCGTATTTGCGTATGACGTCACCCAGCGGCAGCATGTAGATGCTGAAGAGTGCAGGGCCAAGGGGACCCTGGGGAACTCCACACGTTACCTTAACATAGTCCGAGGTCACACTGTTATGGGAGACGCACTGCATCCTATCAGTAAGATAAGAGTTAAACCAAGACAGGGCTGAGTCTGACATACCAATTCGTGTTTTGATACGCTCTAATAAAATATTATGATCGACGGTATCGAAAGCAGCGCTAAGATCGAGGAGCAGCTACACAGATGACGCATCAGAATCCATCGTTAGCAATAGATCATTCGTCAATTTTGCGAGGGCTGTCTCAGTCGAGTGATTTGCCCTGAAACCGGATTGAAAGGTTTCACATAGATTGTTAAACGCCAAGTGTTCATTTAGCTGCTCTGCAACAATTTTTTCTAGGATTTTCGAAATAAAGGGAAGGCGAGACTCCGGTCGGTAGTTTACCATGAGGTCAGGATCGAGGTTAGGTCTTTTAAGGAGAGGATGAATAACCGCTTTTTTGAATGCTAGGGGAACAGTGCCCGAGGAAAGTGATAAGTTTATAATATTTAGCACTGATGGACCTAATAATACAAAGAGCTCCTTGATCAGTTTCCCAGAAAGTGGGTCAAGTAAACATGTTGTTTGTTTTATTCCATTTATACGTTGTAACAATTCCTCTAATGTTATTTCATCAAAACGAGAGAAACTATTTTGGATATTTGCAGTATCCGCCGTATATACAGCCGTATCTGTGTTACTATAACCCAGTTGTAGCTGGGACGCATTGTCTTTAATCTCCTTTCTAATAAGTTAAATTTTCTTATTAAAGAACTTCATAAAGTCATCAGCTGAATGGGTGGAGCTACTGGAAGGAGTCCTTTGTTGGGTTAGCGATGCTACTGTACTAAACAAAAATTTTGGATCGTTTTTATTAATGCGGATGAGATTTGAGTAATAATTAGTTTTAGCTAAGGTAAGCATGCGTTTATAAGTTATTAAACTATCACTCCGTGCTTGATGGTGCACCTCAAGTTTAGTCGTGCGCCATTTGCGTTCCAGCTTTCTACATAATAATTTCTGAGCTCTAGTTTCTTCAGTAAACCATGGCGTACGCCTTTTTGGAGCCTTTTTTAACTTCAGCGCAGGGCGTTGTTAAAGTTGTTAGTGAGGTTATCAATAGAGCCCACATACTTTGGGAACGGTGCCATTACCGAGGGCAGTAGGTCAGCAAGAGTCGTCGTTGTGGCAGCATTAATGTTGCGGCTGCTATAGCAGTTATTATTATTATAAGCTTGCCGAACATGAGTCTGAACTTCTAATTTTATAAGGTAATGATCGGACATTACTTTAGTACACGGGAGTATCATAACTTTGGAAACGGTGATACCTCTGACAAGCACTAGGTCTATCGTATTACCACTGCGATGCGTCGGTTCATTTATTATTTGTGTAAGACCACAGCTATCAATTATAGTCTGGAGCGCCACGCACGGTGGGTCCAATGGGGTATTCATATGGATATTAAAGTCCCCCATTATAATTATATTATCGGCGTGCGTCACTAGATCAGCAACAAACTCTGAGAATTCACTAATAAAGTCCGAATATGCCTGGGAGAAATGCTGCAAGTTGACAGAACTAAGGGGAAGCTGGATAATCATCTATAAAGACATGAGCCGGATGCTTTGATGTAAAGTTGAGAGAAAAAGTCGTGATTATTAGATTAAAAAGTCATAAATATGCGATAAAGTTGAATTTATAAGATAAGAAAGTTGCATGTATAAGATTAAAGTGTCATGATTATGAGATAACATTGGCGAGTAACGCTGGGTGGCTTGGGAAGGTTTAGAATGAAACAATTGCAAATGAAAAATGCTGCAAATATCAAAAACAAGTGCATGGGAGAAACGCTGCAAGTTGACAGAACAAAGTGGAAGCTGGATAATCATCTTTAAAGACATGAGCAGGATGCTTAGAAGTAAAGATGACAGAAAAAATGTGATTATTAGATTAAAAAGTCTAAATTATGAGATAAAGTCGAAAGTATAAGATGAGAAAGTCGCATTTATAAAAACAAAACAAATGCATGGAATGCTCAGAAGTAAAGATGACAGGAAAAAGTCCTGATTATTAGATTAAAAAATCCAAATTATGAGATAGTCGAAAGTATAACACAAAAAAGTTGCATTTATAAGATTAAAATGTCATGATTATTGGATTAAAAAATCAAGATGATGAGATAAAGTCGTAAGTATGAGATAAGAAAGTCGCATTTGTAAAAAACAAATGCATGGGAGAAACGCTGCAAGTTGACAGAACAAAGGGGAAGCTGGATAATCTTCTTTAAAGACATAAGCCGGATGTTCAGATGTAAAGATGAGAGAAAAAGTTGTGATTGTTAGATTAAAAAGTCATAAATATGAGATGAATTCAAAAGTATAAGATAAGAAAGTGTCATTCATAAAAAAATGCATTGGAGAAACGCTGCAAGTTGACAGAACAAAAGGGAAACTAGATAAACATCTACAAAGACATGAGCCTGATGCTTAGAAGTAAAGATGAGAGGAAAAAGTTGTGATTATTCGATAAAAACTTCATAATTATGGGATAAAGTCAAAAGTATAAGATAAAGTTGAATTTACAAGATTAAAAAGTCATGATTACGAGATAAAGTCAAAAGTATAAGATAAGAAAGTTGCATTTATAAAAAAACAAATGCATTGGAGAAACGCTGCAAGTTGACAGAAAAAAGGGGAAGCTGGATAATTA
This sequence comes from Nerophis ophidion, assembly GCF_033978795.1. NCBI lineage: Eukaryota > Metazoa > Chordata > Actinopteri > Syngnathiformes > Syngnathidae > Nerophis > Nerophis ophidion. Next base: position 17,013,172 of record NC_084618.1, on the reverse strand, counting down.
TCTATAAAGACATGAGCCGGATGCTAAAGATGAGAGAAAAAGTCGTGATAATGAGATAAAGTAAAAAGTATGAGATGAGAAAGTTGCATTTATAAAAAAAAAAAATGCATGGCAGAAACGCTGCAAGTTGACAGAACAAAGGGGAAGTTGGATAATTATCTATAAAGACATGAGCCGGGGCCGGAGGAAAAGTCGTGATATTACATTAAAAATTCATAATTATGACATAAAGTCGAAAGTATAAGATAAAAAAGTCATGATTATTATTTAAAAAGTCATGATAGTGAGATGGCATCAAAAGTGTGAGATAAGGAAGTTGAAATTATAAGATGAAAAGTCATGATTATGACAGAAAAAGTCATGATTATGAGATAAGAAAGTCGAAATTATCCCATCCATCCATTTTCTACCGCTTGTCCATTTTGGGGTCGCGGGGGGTGCTGAAGCCTATCTCAGCTGCATTGGGGCGGAAGGTGGAGTGCACCCTGGACAAGTGGCCACCTCATCGCAGGGCCAACACAGATAGACAACATTCACACACTAGGGACCATCCAGTGTTGCCAATCATGAGATAAAAGTCATATATGAGATAAAAAGTCATAATTATGAGATAAGAACGTCGAAATTATCAGATGAGAAAGTTGAAATGTAGATAAAAAAGTCATATAAGATAAAAAAAGTCAAAATCTGGATAAAAAAAATCATATATATGAGATAAAAAGTCAAATTTGAGATAAAAAAGTCTTATGATATAAAAAGTCAAAAATTAAGATAAAAAAGTCAAAATTAAGATAAAAAGTCGTATATGTGAGATAAAAAGTCAAAATTTAGATAAAAATGTCATACAAGATAAAAAGTCAAAATTTGGTTAAAAAAATTCATATATGAGATAAAAAATCAAAAATGAGATAAAAAAAAGTCAGATGTGAGACAAAAAGTCAAAATTGGGATAAAAAGTTATACTTATGAGATACAAAGTCATATATATGAGATAAAAAGTCAAAATTTTGATAAAAAGTAAAAATGTAGATAAAAAAGTAAAAATTTAGATAAAAAAGTCATATATATGAGATAAAAAGTCATATATATATATATATGAGATAAAAAGTAAAAATGTAGATAAAAAGTAAAAATTTAGGAAAAAAAAGTCATATATATGAGATAAAAAGTCATATATATATGTATATATATATATATATACATATATATATATATATACATACATATGAGATAAAAAGTCAAAATTGAGTTAAAAAGGTCATACTTATGAGATAAAAAGTCATATATATATGAGATAAAAAGTCAAAATTGAGATAAAAAGTCAAAATTGAGATAAAAACGTCATACATATGAGATAAAAAGTAAAGATTTAGATAAAAAGTCAAAATTGAGATAAAAACGTCATACATATGAGATAAAAAGTTAAAATTTAGATAAAAAAGTCATATATATGAGATAAAAAGTCAAAATTCAGATACATATTAAAAATGTAGATAAAAAAGTCAAAATTTAGATTTAAAAAAGTCATATATATGAGATAAAAAGTCATATATATATATATATATATATATATATATATGTATATATATATATATATATTATATATATATATATATATACATATATATATATATAATATATATACATATGACTTTTTATCTACATTTTAGATAAAAATGTAGATAAACAGAGGAAGTTTCTTTGCTTCCTCTGTTTGCCACATCCACGACTTGGGGTTTATCAGTTATGGCACGTCGCCATATATATATATATATATATATATATATATATATATATATATATATATATATATATATATATATATATATGAGATAAAAATTAAAAATTGAGATTAAAAATTGAGATTAAAAAGTAATATATGAGATAAAAAGTCAAAATTGCGAGTCATATATAGGAGATAGTCATATATATAAGATAAGAATTTGAAATTGAGATAAAAAAGTTGTATATATATATGATACAAATTTAAAATTGAGATAAAAAGTCATACATACTGTATGAAATAACTAGTCATGTATATGAGTTAGATGAAGGGATAAGATAGTCCTAGTTATCTCATATTGACTTTTTATCTGATAATCATGACTATTGAATGTATGTGACAATGATAACTATTGAATGTATGTGACAATGATGACTATTGTATGTATGTGACAATGATGACTATTGGATGTATGTGACAGTGATGACTATTGAATGTATGTGACAATGATGACTATTGAATGTATGTGACAATGATGACTATTGAATGTATGTGACAATGATGACTATTGAATGTATGTGACAATGATGACTATTGAATGTATGTGACAATAATGACTATTGAATGTATGTGACAATGATGACTATTGAATGTATGTGACAATGATGACTATTGAATGTATGTGACAATGATGACTATTGAATGTATGTGACAATGATGACTATTGAATGTATGTGACAATGATGACTATTGAATGTATGTGACAATGATGACTATTGGATGTATGTGACAATGATGACTATTGAATGTATGTGACAATGATGACTATTGAATGTATGTGACAATGATGACTATTGAATGTATGTGACAATGATGACTATTGAATGTATGTGACAATGATGACTATTGAATGTATGTGACAATGATGACTATTGAATGTATGTGACAATGATGACTATTGAATGTATGTGACAATGATGACTATTGCATGTATGTGACAATGATGTCTATTGAATGTATGTGACAATGATGACTATTTGATGTATGTGACAATGACTATTTGATGTATGTGACAATGATGACTATTGAATGTATGTGACAATGATGACTATTGGATGTATGTGACAATGATGACTATTGAATGTATGTGACAATAAGGACTATTGAATGTATGTGACAATGATAACTATTGAATGTATGTGACAATGATGACTATTGTATGTATGTGACAATGATGACTATTGGATGTATGTGACAGTGATGACTATTGAATGTATGTGACAATGATGACTATTGAATGTATGTGACAATGATGACTATTGAATGTATGTGACAATGATGACTATTGAATGTATGTGACAATGATGACTATTGAATGTATGTGACAATAATGACTATTGAATGTATGTGACAATGATGACTATTGAATGTATGTGACAATGATGACTATTGAATGTATGTGACAATGATGATTATTGAATGTATGTGACAATGATGACTATTGAATGTATGTGACAATGATGACTATTGAATGTATGTGACAATGATGACTATTGGATGTATGTGACAATGATGACTATTGAATGTATGTGACAATGATGACTATTGAATGTATGTGACAATGATGACTATTGAATGTATGTGACAATGATGACTATTGAATGTATGTGACAATGATGACTATTGAATGTATGTGACAATGATGACTATTGAATGTATGTGACAATGATGACTATTGAATGTATGTGACAATGATGACTATTGCATGTATGTGACAATGATGTCTATTGAATGTATGTGACAATGATGACTATTTGATGTATGTGACAATGATGACTACTGAATGTATGGAACAATGATGACTATTGAATGTATGTGACAATGATGACTATTGAATGTATGTGACAATGATGACTATTGAATGTATGTGACAATGATGACTATTGAATGTATGTGACAATGATGACTATTGCATGTATGTGACAATGATGACTATTGAATGTATGTGACAATGATGACTATTGAATGTATGTGACAATGATGACTATTTGATGTATGTGACAATGATGACTACTGAATGTATGTGACAATGATGACTATTGAATGTATGTGACAATGATGACTATTGAATGTATGTGACAATGATGACTATTGAATGTATGTGACAATGATGACTATTGCATGTATGTGACAATGATGACTATTGCATGTATGTGACAATGATGACTATTGAATGTATGCGACAATGATGACTATTTGATGTATGTGACAATGATGACTACTGAATGTATGTGACAATGATGACTACTGAATGTATGTGACAATGATGACTATTGAATGTATGTGACAATGATGACTATTGAATGTATGTGACAATGATGACTATTGAATGTATGTGACAATAATGACTATTGCATGTATGTGACAATGATGACTATTGAATGTATGTGACAATGATGACTATTGAATGTATGTGACAATGATGACTATTTGATGTATGTGACAATGATGACTACTGAATGTATGTGACAATGATGACTATTGAATGTATGTGACAATGATGACTATTGAATGTATGTGACAATGATGACTATTGAATGTATGTGACAATGATGACTATTGAATGTATGTGAAGTGAAGTGAATTATATTTATATAGCGCTTTTCTCTAGTGACTCCAAGCGCTTTACATAGTGAAACCCAATATCTAAGTTACATTTAAACCAGTGTGGGTGGCACTGGGAGCAGATGGGTAAAGTGTCTTGCCCAAGGACACAACGGCAGTAACGAGGATGGCGGAGGCGGGGTTCGAACCTGCAACCCTCAAGTTGCTGGTACGGCCACTCTACCAACCGAGCTATACCGTCCGATGTGACAATGATGACTATTGAATGTATGTGACAATGATGACTATTGAATGTATGTGACAATGATGACTATTGAATGTATGTGACAATGATGACTATTGGGTGTATGTGACAATGATGACTATTGAATGTATGTGACAATAAGGACTATTGAATGTATGTGACAATAAGGACTATTGAATGTATGTGACAATGATGACTATTGAATGTATGTGACAATGATGACTATTGAATGTATGTGACAATGATGACTATTGAATGTATGTGACAATGATGACTATTTGATGTATGTGAAAATGATGACTATTGAATGTATGTGACAATGATGACTATTGAATGTATGTGACAATGATGACTATTGAATGTATGTGACAATGATGACTATTGAATGTATGTGACAATGATGACTATTGAATGTATGTGACAATGATGACTATTGAATGTATGTGACAATGATGACTATTGAATGTATGTGAAGTGAATTATATTTATATAGCGCTTTTCTCTAGTGACTCAAAGCGCTTTACATAGTGAAACCCAATATCTAAGTTACATTTAAACCAGTGTGGGTGGCACTGGGAGCAGGTGGGTAAAGTGTCTTGCCCAAGGACACAACGGCAGTAACTAGGATGGCAGAGGCGGGGTTCGAACCTGCAACCCTCAAGTTGCTGGTACGGCCACTCTACCAACCGAGCTATACCGTCCGATGTGACAATGATGACTATTGAATGTATGTGACAATGATGACTATTGAATGTATGTGACAATGATGACTATTGAATGTATGTGACAATGATGACTATTGAATGTATGTGACAATGATGGCTATTGAATGTATGTGACAATGATGACTATTGAATGTATGTGACAATGATGACTATTGAATGTATGTGACAATGATGACTATTTGATGTATGTGACAATGATGACTATCGAATGTATGTGACAATGATGACTATTGGGTGTATGTGACAATGATGACTATTGAATGTATGTGACAATAAGGACTATTGAATGTATGTGACAATGATGACTATTGAATGTATGTGACAATGATGACTATTGAATGTATGTGACAATGATGACTATTGAATGTATGTGAAGTGAAGTGAATTATATTTATATAGCGCTTTTCTCTAGTGACTCAAAGCGCTTTACATAGTGAAACCCAATATCTAAGTTACATTTAAACCAGTGTGGGTGGCACTGGGAGCAGGTGGGTAAAGTGTCTTGCCCAAGGACACAACGGCAGTAACTAGGATGGCGGAGGCGGGGTTCGAACCTGCAACCCTCAAGTTGCTGGTACGGCCACTCTACCAACCGAGCTATACCGTCCGATGTGACAATGATGACTATTGAATGTATGTGACAATGATGACTATTGAATGTATGTGACAATGATGACTATTGAATGTATGTGACAATGATGACTATTGAATGTATGTGACAATGATGACTATTGAATGTATGTGACAATGATGACTATTGAATGTATGTGACAATGATGGCTATTGAATGTATGTGACAATGATGACTATTGAATGTATGTGACAATGATGACTATTTGATGTATGTGGCAATAATGACTATTGAATGTATGTGACAATGATGACTATTGGGTGTATGTGACAATGATGACTATTGAATGTATGTGACAATAAGGACTATTGAATGTATGTGACAATAAGGACTATTGAATGTATGTGACAATGATGACTATTAAATGTATGTGACAATGATGACTATTGAATGTATGTGACAATGATGACTATTGAATGTATGTGACAATGATGACTATTGAATGTATGTGACAATGATGACTATTTGATGTATGTGAAAATGATGACTATTGAATGTATGTGACAATGATGACTATTGAATGTATGTGACAATGATGACTATTGAATGTATGTGACAATGATGACTATTGAATGTATGTGATAATGATGACTATTGAATGTATGTGACAATGATGACTATTGAATGTATGTGACAATGATGGCTATTGAATGTATGTGACAATGATGACTATTGAATGTATGTGACAATGATGACTATTTGATGTATGTGGCAATAATGACTATTGAATGTATGTGACAATGATGACTATTGGGTGTATGTGACAATGATGACTATTGAATGTATGTGACAATAAGGACTATTGAATGTATGTGACAATAAGGACTATTGAATGTATGTGACAATGATGACTATTGAATGTATGTGACAATGATGACTATTGAATGTATGTGACAATGATGACTATTGAATGTATGTGACAATGATGACTATTTAAGAAGTCCAAGTAGAAGCTGCTGACAAGAGCGAGTACAAGTCGCTACGCAAGTTTGACAACTATTTATTTCTTATCTTCTTCTTCCTCTCAGCAGCAGCCTGAGCAGACTAGTTCTTATTTTCTTCTTTGTTGGAAAGTGCAACAGTGAAAAAATACATTTCTATCGTCAGCCTAGTAAACGTCAAGTAGTCACTAGGTAACACTCACTAGTTAAGTGTTTTTATTCTTCAAGGTAGTGAGTATTTGTCACACATGGAGTAGACATTTGTAAACTGCAGACTCTGGTGGTGGTGTTTGGTCCAAGAGCCAACTTGTACCAGCTTTCCAAGTCCCGGGAACAAAAGGTTCGTAGCGTCCCGTTACGGACTCACTGGCGGTTACACCCCCGTTACAAACAAAGGCCATTTTGTGGAAGAGCTCCTCCTTTGTTGTTACGTAAACACGCTGCTGCACATTGTGATGAAGGCAACCACACTCTGCTGGAGGAAGACACTCGGTCCACAAAGAGGACAACAAAGGTTTTAGGAGTAGTCTTTGTCCCCGACCTCTTACTAGTCTTTGTCCCAGACCTCTTACTAGTCTTTGTCCCAGACCTCTTACTAGTCTTTGTCCCAGACCTCTTACTAGTCTTTGTCCCCGACCTCTTACTAGTCTTTGTCCCCGACCTCTTACTAGTCTTTGTCCCCGACCTCTTACTAGTCTTTGTCCCCGTCCTCTTACTAGTCTTTGTCCCCGACCTCTTACTAGTCTTTGTCCCCGACTTCTTATTAGTCTTTGCCCCCGACATCTTACAAGTCTTTGTCCCCGTCCTCTTACTAGTCTTTGTCCCCGACTTCTTATTAGTCTTTGCCCCCGACATCTTACTAGTCTTTGTCCCCGACCTCTTACTAGTCTTTGTCCCCGTCCTCTTACTAGTCTTTGTCCCCGACTTCTTATTAGTCTTTGCCCCCGACATCTTACTAGTCTTTGTCCCCGACCTCTTACTAGTCTTTTTCCCCGTCCTCTTACTAGTCTTTGTCCCCGACTTCTTATTAGTCTTTGCCCCCGACATCTTACTAGTCTTGGTCCCCGACCTCTTACTAGTCTTTGTTCCCGTCCTCTTACTAGTCTTTGTCCCCGACTTCTTATTAGTCTTTGCCCCCGACCTCTTACTAGTCTTTGTCCCCGACCTCTTACTAGTCTTTGTTTCCGGCCTCTTACTAGTCTTTGTCCCAGACCTCTTACTAGTCTTTGTCTCCGGCCTCTTACTAGTCTTTGTCTCCGGCCTCTTACTAGTCTTTGTCCCCGACCTCTTACTAGGATTTGTCCCCGACTTCTTACTAGTCTTTGTCCCCGGCCTCTTACTAGTCTTTGTCCCCGACATCTTAGTAGTCTTTGTCACCGACTTCTTACTTGTCTTTGTCCCAGACCTCTTACTATTCTTTGTCCCAGACCTCTTACTAGTCTTTGTCCCCGGCCTCTTACTAGTCTTTGTCCCCGACTTCTTACTAGTCTTTGTCCCAGACCTCCTACTAGTCTTTGTCCACGACCTCTTAATAGTCTTTGTCCCCGACCTCTTACTAGTCTTTGTTCTTGACTCCTTACTAGTCTTTGTCACTGACCTCTTACTAGTCTTTGTCCCCGACCTGTTACACACCATCTCCTGATACATTAGTAGCTAGCCATGCAGGTGTTACTACCTGTTTGCCCACTAGTTGCCAGCTAGTGATTTGCCGACTAGTTCCCAGTTAGGGATTTGCGGACTAGTCGCCAGCTTGTAATTTGCGGACTAGTTGCCAGCTAGTGATTTGCGTAATAATTTCCAGCTAGTGATTTGCCGACTAGTTGCGAGCTAGGGATTTGCTGACTAGTTGCCAGCTAGTGATTAGTGCTGTAGTTGCTAGCTAGCGATTTGCTGACTAGTTGCCAGCTAGTGATTGGCGGACTAGTTGCCAGCTATGGATTTGCAAAATAGTTGCCAGCTAGTGATTTGCAGACTAGTTGCCAGCTAGTGATTGGCGGACTAGTTGCCAGCTAGTGATTTGCAGACTAGTTGCCAGTTAGTGATTGGCGGACTAGTTGCCAGCTATGGATTTGCGAAATAGTTGCCCGCTAATGATTTGAGGACTAGTTGCCAGCTAGTGATTGGCAGACTAGTTGCCAGCTATGGATTTGCGAAATAGTTGCCAGCTAGTGATTTGTGGAATAGTTGCCCGCGACTGATTTGAGGACCATCTGCCAGCTAGTGATTTGCAGACTCGTTGCCTGCTAGTGATTGGCGGACTAGTTGCCAGCTAGTGATTGGCGGACTAGTTGCCAGCTATGGATTTGTGAAATAGTTGCCAGCTAGTGATTTGAGGACTAGTCTCCAGCCAGTCATTGGCGGATTAGTTGCCAGCTATGGATTTGCGAAATAGTTGCCAGCTAGTGATTTGCGGAATAGTTGCCCGCTAGTAATTTGAGGACTAGTTGCCAGCTAGTGATTGGCGGACTTGTTAACAGCTATGGATTTGCGAAATAGTTGCCAGCTAGTGATTTGCGGATAGTTGTCTGCTAGTGATTTGAGGACTAGTTGCCAGCTAGTGATTGGCGGACTAGTTGCCAGCTAAGGATTTGTGAAATAGTTGCCAACTAGTGATTTGTGGAACAGTTGTCCGCTAGTAATTTGAGGACTAGTTGCCAGCTAGTGATTGGCGGACTAGTTGCTAGCTATGGATTTGCGGAATAGTTGCCCGCTAGTGATTTGAGGACTCGTTGCCACCGAGTGATTGGTGGACTAGTTGCTAGCTATGGATTTGCAAAATAGTTGCCAACTAGTGATTTGCGGAATAGTTGCCCGCTAGTGATTTGAGGACTCGTTGCCAGCGAGTGATTGGCGGACTAGTTGCTAGCTATGGATTTGCAAAATAGTTGACAACTAGTGATTTGCGGGATAGTTGCCCGCTAGTGATTTGAGGACTCGTTGCCAGCGAGTGATTGGCGGACTAGTTGCTAGCTATGGATTTGCGAAATAGTTGCCAGCTAGTGATTTGCAGATTCTTTGCCTGCTGGTGATTGGCGGACTAGTTGCCAGCTAGTGATTGGCGGATTGTTCTTCGCTAGTGATTTGAGGACTAGTTGCCAGCTAGTGATTGGCGGACTAGTTGCCAGCTAGATTTGCGAAATAGTTGCCAGCTAGTGATTTGCAGACTAGTTGCGAGCTGGTGATTGGCGGACTAGTTGCCAGCTATGGATTTGCGAAATAGTTGCCCGCTAATGATTTGAAGACTAGTTGCCAGCTAGTGATTGGCGGATAGTTCTTCGCTAGTGATTTGAGGACTAGTGGCCAGCTAATGATTGGCGGACTAGTTGCCAGCTATGGATTTGCGAAATAGTTGCCAGCTAGTGATTTGCAGACTAGTTGCGAGCTGGTGATTAGCGGACTAGTTGCCAGCTATGGATTTGCGAAATAGTTGCCCGCTAATGATTTGAAGACTAGTTGCCAGCTAGTGATTGGCGGACTAGTTGCCAGCTATGGATTTGCGTAATAGTTGCCACCTAGTGATTTGAGGATTAGTTGCCAGCTAGTGATTGGCGGACTAGTTGCCAGGTATGGATTTGCGAAATAGTTGCCTGCTAGTGATTTACGGAATAGTTGCCCGCTAGTGATTTGCTGAATAGTTGCCAGCTAGTGATTGGCGGACTTTTTGCCAGCTATGGATTTGCAAAATAGTTGCCAGCTAGTGATTTGCAGATAGTTGCCTGTTAGTGATTTGACGACTAGTTGCCAGCTAGTGATTTGAGGACTAGTTGCCAGCTATGGATTTGCGAAATAGTTGCCAGCTAGTGATTTGAGGACTAGTCTCCAGCTAGTGATTTGAGGACTAGATGCCAGCTATTTGCAGACTAGTTGCCAGCTAGTGATTTGCAGACTAGTTGCCAGCTAGTGATTAGTGGACTAGTGCCAGCTAGTAATTAGTGCTGTAGTTGCCAGCAAAAAGAAAGCGCTCTTGTGGGCAGCTCGCAAGTAGTGGACTAGTTGTCAGCTAGCAATTAGTGCTGTGGGTGCCAGCTGGCATTTTGCCAACTAGTTGCCAGCTGGCGATTAATGCTCTAGTTACCAGCTAGCTCTTTGTGGACTAGTTGCCAGCCAGCGATTTAAAACTATATTTGCCAGTTAGCGATTAGCGCTGTAGTTGCTAGCCAGCGTTTAAAGCTGTAGTTGCCAGCTGGTGCCGCCCAGCCCGGTCATTTACTGACACTTTTTTCCCCAGCCTCACTTTTCCCCCCAGTCCAAAGTCGCCGTAGCGAGCGAGCACGTTCCAATTGTTCCCAAACCCCCCGCTGGGATCCACCATCTGTTGCTACACTTCCATCCGCCGCTCAGTCACATGACCCCTGGCCCGGCGTTACCAGAGACAGAACAATCGGGCGGGTGAATTACAGCGGCGGCGCCACAGCTGTTGACAAAGGCGTTGATGGGTGACACCCGAGGGGCGGCGCTCCCAGAACCCTTTCCTGGACAGACTTGACTCAGTTCCTGCAGCTGATGTACGCTCAGCCATGTTGTGTATGTCTCGCTACAGGCGGCACACACTTTTCATGATGCTCAGCCATGTTGTGTATGTCTCGCTACAGGCGGCACACACTTTTCATGACGCTCAGCCATGTTGTGTACGTCTCGCTACAGGCGGCACACACTTTTCATGACTCTCAGCCATGTTGTGTACGTCTTGCTACAGGCGGCACACACTTTTCATGACGCTCAGCCATGTTGTGTATGTCTCGCTACAGGCGGCACACACTTTTCATGACGCTCAGCCATGTTGTGTATGTCTCGCTACAGGCGGCACACACTTTTCATGACGCTCAGCCATGTTGTGTATGTCTCGCTACAGGCGGCACACACTTTTCATGACTCTCAGTCATGTTGTGTATGTCTCGCTACAGGCGGGACACACTTTTCATGACTCTCAGCAATGTTGTGTATGTCTCGCTACAGGCGGGACACACTTTTCATGAGTCTCAGCCATGTTGTGTATGTCTCGCTAAAGGCGGCACACACTTTTCATGACACTCAGCCATGTTGTGTACGTCTCGCTACAGGCGGCACACACTTTTCATGACGCTCAGCCATGTTGTGTATGTCTCGCTACAGGCGGCACACACTTTTCATGACTCTCAGCCATGTTGTGTATGTCTCGCTACAGGCGGCACACACTTTTCATGACGCTCAGTCATGTTGTGTACGTCTCGCTACAGGCGGCACACACTTTTCATGACGCTCAGGCATGTTGTGTACGTCTCGCTACAGGCAGCACACACTTTTCATGACGCTCAGTCATGTTGTGTATGTCTCGCTACAGGTGGCACACATTTTTCATGACGCGCAGCCATGTTGTGTATGTCTCGCTACAGGCGGCACACATTTTTCATGACGCTCAGCCATGTTGTGTATGTCTCGCTACAGGCGGCACACATTTTTCATGACGCTCAGCCATGTTGTGTATGTCTCGCTACAGGCGGTACACACTTTTAATGATGTGTAGCCATGTTGTGTTTGTCTCGCTACAGGCGGCACACAATTTTCATGACTCTTAGCCATGTTGTGTATGTCTCGCTACAGGCGGCACACACCTTTCATGACGCTCAGCCACGTTGTGTATGTCTCGCTACAGGCGGCACACACTTTTAACGGTGCTCAACCACTTTGTGTATGTCTCGCTACAGGCGGCACACACTTTTCATGACGCTCAGCCATGTTGTGTATGTCTCGCTACAGGCGGCACACACTTTTCATGACTCTCAGCCATGTTGTGTATGTCTGGCTACAGGCGGTACACAGTTTTTATGACGCTCAGCCATGTTGTGTATGTCTCGCTACAGGTGGCACACGCTCTTCATGACACTCAGTCATGTTGTGTACGTCTCCCTACAGGCGGCACACACTTTTCATGACGCTCAGCCATGTTGTGTATGTCTCGCTACAGGCGGCACACACTTTTCATGACTCTCAGCCATGTTGTGTATGTCTGGCTACAGGCGGCACACACTTTTCATGACGCTCAGCCATGTTGTGTATGTCTCGCTACAGGCGGTACACACTTTTTATGACGCTCGGTCATGTTGTGTATGTCTCGCTACAGGCGGCACACACTTTCCATGACGCTTAGTCATGTTGTGTATGTCTCGCTACAGGCGGCACACACTTTTCATGACACTCAGCCATGTTGTGTACGTCTCGCTACAGGCGGCACACACTTTTCATGACTCTCAGTCATGTTGTGTATGTCTCGCTACAGGCGGCACACACTTTTCATGACTCTCAGCCATGTTGTGTATGTCTCGCTACAGGCGGCACACACTTTTCATGACACTCAGGCATGTTGTGTACGTCTCGCTACAGGCAGCACACACTTTTCATGACGCTCAGTCATGTTGTGTATGTCTCGCTACAGGCGGCACACACTTTTCATGACGCTCAGTCATGTTGTGTATGTCTCGCTACAGGTGGCACACATTTTTCATGACGCTCAGCCATGTTGTGTATGTCTCGCTACAGGCGGCACACACTTTTAATGATGTGTAGCCATGTTGTGTATGTCTCGCTACAGGCGGCACACAATTTTCATGACTCTCAGCCATGTTGTGTATGTCTCGCTACAGGCGGCACACACCTTTCATGACGCTCACCCACGTTGTGTATGTCTCGCTACAGGCGGCACACACTTTTAACGGTGCTCAACCACTTTGTGTATGTCTCGCTACAGGCGGCACACACTTTTCATGACGCTCAGCCATGTTGTGTATGTCTCGCTACAGGCGGCACACACTTTTCATGACTCTCAGCCATGTTGTGTATGTCTGGCTACAGGCGGCACACACTTTTCATGACGCTCAGTCATGTTGTGTATGTCTCGCTACAGGCGGTACACACTTTTTATGACGCTCAGCCATGTTGTGTATGTCTCGCTACAGGTGGCACACACTCTTCATGACACTCAGTCATGTTGTGTACGTCTCCCTACAGGCGGCACACACTTTTCATCACGCTCAGCCATGTTGTGTATGTCTCGCTACAGGCGGCACACACTTTTCATGACTCTCAGCCATGTTGTGTATGTCTGGCTACAGGCGGCACACACTTTTCATGACGCTCAGCCATGTTGTGTATGTCTCGCTACAGGCGGTACACACTTTTTATGACACTCAGCCATGTTGTGTATGTCTCGCTACAGGCGCTACACACTTTTCTTGACGCTTAGCCATGTTGTGTATGTCTCGCTACAGGCGGCACACACTTTTCATGACGCTCAGCCATGTTGTGTATGTGTCGCTACAGGTGGCACACACTTTTCATGACGCTCAGCCATGTTGTGTACGTCTCGCTACAGGCGGCACACACTTTTCATGACACTCAGCCATGTTGTGTATGTCTCGCTACAGGCGGGACACACTTTTCATGACGCTCAGCCATGTTGTGTATGTCTCGCTACAGGCGGCACACACTTTTCATGACGCTCGGTCATGTTGTGTATGTCTCGCTACAGGCGGCACACACTTTTCATGACGCTCGGTCATGTTGTGTATGTCTCGCTACAGGCGGCACACACTTTCCATGACGCTTAGTCATGTTGTGTATGTCTCGCTACAGGCGGCACACACTTTTCATGACTCTCAGCCATGTTGTGTATGTCTCGCTACAGGCGGCACACACTTTTCATGACGCTCAGCCATGTTGTGTATGTCTCGCTACAGGCGGCACACACTTTTCATGACTCTCAGCCATGTTGTGTATGTCTCGCTACAGGCGGCACACACTTTTCATGACGCTTAGTCATGTTGTGTATGTCTCGCTACAGGCGGCACACACTTTTCATGACTCTCAGCCATGTTGTGTATGTCTCGCTACAGGCGGCACACACTTTTCATGACGCTCAGCCATGTTGTGTATGTCTCGCTACAGGCGGGACGCACTTTTCATGACGCTCAGCCACGTTGTGTATGTCTCGCTACAGGCGGCACACTTTTAACGGTGCTCAACCACTTTGTGTATGTCTCGCTACAGGCGGCACACACTTTCCATGACGCTTAGTCATGTTGTGTATGTCTCGCTACAGGCGGCACACACTTTCCATGACGCTTAGTCATGTTGTGTATGTCTCGCTACAGGCGGCACACACTTTTCATGACTCTCAGCCATGTTGTGTATGTCTCGCTACAGGCGGCACACACTTTCCATGACGCATAGTCATGTTGTGTATGTCTCGCTACAGGCGGCACACACTTTTCATGACTCTCAGCCATGTTGTGTATGTCTCGCTACAGGCGGCACACACTTTCCATGACGCTTAGTCATGTTGTGTATGTCTCGCTACAGGCGGCACACACTTTTCATGACGCTCAGCCATGTTGTGTATGTCTCGCTACAGGCGGGACGCACTTTTCATGACGCTCAGCCATGTTGTGTATGTCTCGCTACAGGCGGCACACACTTTTCATGACGCTCAGCCATGTTGTGTATGTCTCGCTACAGGCGGCACACACTTTTCATGACGCTCAGCCATGTTGTGTATGTCTCGCTACAGGCGCCACACACTTTTCATGACGCTTAGTCATGTTGTGTATGTCTCGCTACAGGCGGGACACACTTTTCATGACTCTCAGCCATGTTGTGTATGTCTCGCTACAGGCGGGACACACTTTTCATGACTCTCAGCCATGTTGTGTATGTCTCGCTACAGGCGGCACACACTTTTCATGACACTCAGCCATGTTGTGTACGTCTCGCTACAGGCGGCACACACTTTTCATGACGCTCAGCCATGTTGTGTATGTCTCGCTACAGGCGGCACACACTTTTCATGACTCTCAGCCATGTTGTGTATGTCTCGCTACAGGCGGCACACACTTTTCATGACGCTCAGTCATGTTGTGTATGTCTCGCTACAGGCGGCACACACTTTTCATGACGCTCAGTCATGTTGTGTACGTCTCGCTACAGGCGGCACACACTTTTCATGACTCTTAGTCATGTTGTGTATGTCTCGCTACAGGCGGCACACACTTTCCATGACTCTCAGCCATGTTGTGTATGTCTCGCTACAGGCGGCACACACTTTTCATGACGCTCAGGCATGTTGTGTACGTCTCGCTACAGGCAGCACACACTTTTCATGACACTCAGTCATGTTGTGTATGTCTCGCTACAGGTGGCACACATTTTTCATGACGCTCAGCCATTTTGTGTATGTCTCGCTACAGGCGGCACACATTTTTCATGACGCTCAGCCATGTTGTGTATGTCTCGCTACAGGCGGTACACACTTTTAATGATGTCTAGCCATGTTGTGTATGTCTCGCTACAGGCGGCACACAATTTTCATGACTCTCAGCCATGTTGTGTATGTCTCGCTACAGGCGGCACACACCTTTCATGACGCACAGCCACGTTGTGTATGTCTCGCTACAGGCGGCACACACTTTTAACGGTGCTCAACCACTTTGTGTATGTCTCGCTACAGGCGGCACACACTTTTCATGACGCTCTGCCATGTTGTGTATATCTCGCTACAGGCGGCACACACTTTTCATGACTCTCAGCCATGTTGTGTATGTCTGGCTACAGGCGGCACACACTTTTCATGACACTCAGTCATGTTGTGTATGTCTCGCTACAGGCGGTACACACTTTTTATGACGCTCAGCCATGTTGTGTATGTCTGGCTACAGGCGGCACACACTTTTCATGACGCTCAGTCATGTTGTGTATGTCTCACTACAGGCGGCACACACTTTTCATGACGCTCAGTCATGTTGTGTATGTCTCACTACAGGCGGTACACACTTTTTATGACGCTCAGCCATGTTGTGTATGTCTCGCTACAGGCGGTACACACTTCATGACGCTCAGCCATGTTGTGTATGTGTCGCTACAGGTGGCACACACTTTTCATGACGCTCAGCCATGTTGTGTACGTCTCGCTACAGGCGGCACACACTTTTCATGACGCTCAGCCATGTTGTGTATGTCTCGCTACAGGCGGCACACACTTTCCATGACGCTTAGTCATGTTGTGTATGTCTCGCTACAGGCGGCACACACTTTTCATGACTCTCAGCCATGTTGTGTATGTCTCGCTACAGGCGGCAGACACTTTTCATGACGCTCAGCCATGTTGTGTATGTCTCGCTACAGGCGGCACACACTTTTCATGACGCTCAGCCATGTTGTGTATGTCTCGCTACAGGCGGCACACACTTTTCATGACGCTCAGCCTCGTTGTGTATGTCTCGCTACAGGCGGCCCACACTCTTCATGACGCTCAGCCACGTTGTGTATGTCTCGCTACAGGCGGCACACACTTTTCATGACTCTTAGCCATGTTGTGTATGTCTCGCTACAGGCGGCACACACTTTTCATGACGCTCAGCCATGTTGTGTATGTCTCGGTACAGGCGGGACAAAAGTCATGACTCAACACGGCTGTAATAATAGTCCCGACGACACAGGTGGCAAACTGCTTCTCACTGAGGGCCACATCACCACTTTTAACATATAATACATTAATAATCTATTTTTTTACATAGGCGGCAAAAAAATAAATATATATGTTTTGCTTGAAAAACTGTCAGTCACCAGAATTTTATAGTAAAAGCAGCATTTAAAAAAATATATAATTTTTTTTACATCATGTAAAACAATGGTATAAATAGAATGGAAGGGAGAAACAATACCACTGTTTTAGTGGTAAAATTCAAGCAACAGAACCGCCAGATTGTTGGTTTGTACCGTAAAATTTTGTTGTTTTAATGTTGTTGTTTTTTTTTTAATGTTTTAGTGTCTTATCAGATACGGGGAAAAACTCTACCAAAGTGGATTTTACGGTAAAAAAAAAAACTAAAATCGCCGGAATTCAAGCTGTCAGTTTTTTTTTTTACCGTAAAATCTCGTTTATGGAAAAAAACTGTACCAATGTTGATTTTACGGTAAAAAAAAACCTCAAGTCGGCGGAATTTATGCTGTCAGTTTTATTTTATCGTAAATTAATTTTTGTTTTAAATTTTTTGTTTGGTTTTTTTAATGTTTTAGTGTCTTACTGTATATGGAAAAAAACACTAGCAAATGTTTTTACGGTTAAAAGAAACAAAACCCAGTCAACGGAATTTAAGCTGTCTTTTTTATTTTTCCGTAAAATCTTGTTGTTTTAATGTTTTTTTTTGTTTGTTTTATTAATGTTTTTTAATGTTACTGTAATGAGATGTTCTTATTCAAACGGGGATAGCAGGTCCATTCTATGTGTCATACTTGATCATTTCGCGATATTGCCATATTTTTTGCTGAAAGGATTTAGTAGAGAACATCCACGATAAAGTTTGCAACTTTTGGTGCTGATAAAAAAGTCTTGCCTGTACCGGAAGTAGCAGACGATGATGTCACAAGTGTGAGGGCTCCTCGCATCCTCACATTGTTTTTAATGGGAACCTCCAACAAAAACAGCTATTCGGACCGAGAAAACGACAATTTCCCCATTAATTTGAGCGAGGATGAAAGATTTGTGTTTGAGGATATTGATAGTGAAGGGCTACAAAAAAATAAAGGCGATTGCATTGGGACGAATTCAGATGTTTTTAGAGACATTTACTAGGATAATTCTGGGAAATCCCTTATCTTTCTATTGTGTTGCTAGTGTTTTAGTGAGTTTAATAGTACCTGTTTTTTTTTTTTCTTTGTCATGAAAAAGGCATTGATTGATTGATTGATACTTTTATTAGTAGATTGCACAGTACAGTACATATTCCGTACAATTGACCACTAAATGGTAACACCCCAATAAGTTTTTCAACTTGTTTAAGTCGGGGTCCACGTTAATCAATTCATGGTAGGTTTTTGGGTTGGTGCACTAAATTGTAAGTGTATCTTGTGTTTTTTGTGTTGATTTAATAAAAAAATTAAAAATTTAAATATTTTGAAAAAAAAATTACAAATAACAAATTATTCTGCGGCCCGGTACCAAGCGGTGTTTTTTAAAATGTATTTATGATTTTTGTTCTTTGTCATGAAAAAGGGAGGTGTTTGGGTTGGTGCACTAATTGTAAGTGTATCTTGTGTTTTTTATGTTGATTTAATAAAAAAAAAAATGTATATAACATTTTTTTTTTTAAATTAATATAATATTCTTCTGCGGCCCGGTACCAGGCGGTGTTTTTTTATTTTATTTTCTTTCTTTTTTTCTTCTTTGTCATGAAAAAGGGAGGTTTTTCGGTTAGTGCACTTATTGTTAGTGTATCTTGTGTTTTTTATGTTGATTTAATATAAAAAAATGAAAAATGTTTTTTTTTTTTATTTAACTTTATTAATAATTCTTCTGCGGCTTGGTACCAAGCGGTGTTTTTAAAAATATATATATTTTTTTCTTCGTCATAAAAAAGGGAGGTTTTTGGGTTAGTGCACTAATTGTACGTGTATTTTGTGTTTCTTATGTTGATTTAATAAAATAAATAAATAAAAGAAAAAAATTCAATTTATTAAAAATTCTTCGTTTTTTTTTTTTCTTAATGTATATATATTAATGTATTTTTTTTTTTTCTTTATTATGAAAAAGGGAGGTTTTTGGGTTGGTGCACTAATTGTAAGTGTATCTTAATTTTAAAAAATGAAAAATGTTTTTGTTTTTTTAAATTTAACTTTATAAAATATTCTTCTGCGGCTTGGTACCAAGCGGTGTTTTTAAAAATATGTATATATTTTTTTCTTTGTCATGAAAAAGGGAGGTTTTTGGGTTAGTGCACTAAATGTAAGTGTATTTTGTGTTTCTTATGTTGATTTAATTAAAAAAAAAATTTAATACATTTTTTTTTTTTTTTATTAATAAAAAATTCTTCTACAGCCGGGTACTAAGCATTGTTTTTTTTATTTATTTATGAATTATTTTTCTTTGGCATGAAAAAGGGAGGTTTTTGGGTTGGTGCACTAATTGTAAGTGTATCTTGTGTTTTTTATGTTGATTTAATTTAAAAAAAAAAAAATATATATATATATATATATATATATATATTTTTTTTCTTTTTTTAAATTTAACTTTATAAAAAAAATTTCTGCAGTACCAAGCGGTGTTATTTTTTTCCTTTTTTTTTTTCTTTCTTCTTTGTCATGAAAGAGGGAGGTTTTTGGATTAGTGCACTAATAGTTAGTGTATTTTGTGTTTTTTAAGTTGATTTAATTTAAAAAAATTTAAAATATATATTTTTTAAATTTAACTTTAGAAAAAACTCTTCTGCGGCCCGGTACCAAGTGGTGTTTAAAAAAAAAATGTATTTGTTTTTTTTCTTTGTCATGAAAAAGGGAGGTTTTTAGGTTAGTGCACTAATTGTAAGTATATCTTGTGTTTTTTATGTTGATTTAATTAAAATAAATAAATAAATAAATACATTTAAAAAAAATTATAAAATATTCTTCTCCGTCCCGGTACCAAGCCTTTTTTTTTTTTATATATATATATTTTTTCTTTGTCATGAAAAAGGGAGGTTTTTGGGTTGGTGCACTAATTGTAAGTGTATCTTGTTTTTTTATGTTGATTTAATAAAAAATTTAATTAAATTAAAACATTTTTTTTACAATTAATAAAAAATTATTCAAGCGGTGTTTTTTATTTATTTATTTTTTCTTCTTCTTTGTCATGAAAAGGGGAGGTTTTTGTCATGAAAATGGGAGGTTTTTGGGTTGGTGCACTAATTGTAAGTGTATCTTGTGTTTTTTATGTTGATTTAATAAAAAAAATAAAAATTAGAAAATAAACTAAAACAAAATATATATTTTTTTTAATTAATAAAACATTATTCTGCGGCCTGTTACCTGGCCGCGGCCCGGTGGTTGGGGACCACTGCTCTAAAGTGTGAGCGCGACTTGCATCATTTACAGACCACATGGGTCGGATCCAAAAACTGTCCAGGTGACCTTTCCTCCTTGATCCACAATTGGTCATTTTCACTTTCTCTTCTCACTCCGTGCAAAGAATCAACAAGCAGTCTGCATAGTTTGCTAAAAAGACGAACAACTTGTGTTTTCTTCTCCTGCGACGTGACAAAGTCGCCGCTGTGTTATTAAGTTCCATGTGTCGTGGCTTCAGGGATCTGCGGTGGTTTCCAGACCTAGCCCGTCTTGTTTGACGTGCTCTTGTGCCTGAAGTGTGGTGTTGTTCTCTGCCTTGAAGTAAGACCGGCGTGAGGACAAGTTCCTCTGGCTTAAACCGCTGCAACTGTCACTCGCTGCACCCTTTTCTGTCCTGCACGCACTTTCATGTTCTCACAAAAGAGGCACGGAGCGGCGCCCATCCACATGTGGTCCAGTTTGAATCCTGATCAAGGATCACAGTGACCCAGACTGGTCCCCGAGTCCAGGTCAAATCCCACTTTGTCACTTTGGACTTGGTTAAATATTGACAGCAGCTTGATCAAAACAAATCATACTGGCATAACCGTGTGCCTTTGAGCATGTTTTTTTTAACCTTTTTGTTGGGATAGAAGACGTAGTCCGAGTCCTTGGCTTTTCTCCCACAACCCAGAAAAGATATTTTAAAAAGCTTGGTTGCTATCACCGGTTTAAGTTAAAAATGTGGTTGAAAAACAGGATTGATAACAACTCACTAGCTTAAATGAAAACAAGAGACATTAACGTCCTTCCCCATTAAAAAAAAAAGACAAACCCCAATCTGAACTTTATGAACACACCACTAATCTCTGAGAGCCAGGTGCAGTCATCAAAAGAGCCACATCTGGCTCTAGAGCCATAGGTTCCCTACCCCTGCAATAAACAGATAAGGGATTTTCCAGAATTATCCGAGTAAATGTGTCTAATAACATCTGAATCGCTCCCACTGCCGTTTCCAGGAGCCGTTGACTTTTCTTTTTTTTTTGTGCTTCACTCTAACTTTCTTCATCCACGAATCTTTCATCCTCGCTCAAATTAATAGGGAAATCGTCGCTTTCTCGGTCCGAATCTCTCTCGCTGCGGGTGGCCATGATTGTAAACAATGTTCAGATGTGAGGAGCTCCACAACCCGTGACGTCACGCGCACATCGTCTGCTACTTCCGGTACAGGCAAGGCTTTTTTATTAGCAACCAAACTTTATCATTGATGTTCTCTACTAAATCCTTTCAGCAAAAATATGGCAATATCGCGAAATGATCAAGTATGACACATAGAATGGACCTGCTATCCCCGTTTGAATAAGAAAATCTCATTTCAGTAGGCCTTTAAAAGTGAGTCGCTGGCAGGAAAAACAAACCAACAACACGCCTGGTGAGATTCTTCAATCGGAACCCTCCGGCAGCTCCAGTTGTGGCCAAACTGGATGAGTGGGTCCTGAGGAGTGAGCCGCTGCAAATATAGTGGCCTGACATGTAATTACGGCGCGCACTTCCTGTGCTAAATCCAGCACGCACTCATTTTGTGCTGACACGGCACATTTTGTCCCGCGCTTTCACGCGCTCACCAAAGC
>NC_084618.1:16983328-16985828 GCF_033978795.1 Nerophis ophidion | reverse complement strand
GCCAGTTTTTTGTTTTTTTTTACAGAAAAAACAAAACGGTAGTACTGTTTTTATATTTACCGTCAAATTCAAAAAACACAATTTTACATGAATGTAAAGTTTTTACTGTAGCATCCCAAGTTCCAAACCAAATTCCGTTTTTTTTCCTGGAAATTCAAACTCCTCAACCTTCAATCAATCAATCAATCAATCAATGTTTATTTATATAGCCCTAAATCACAAATGTCTCAAAGGACTGCACAAACCATTACGACTACGACATCCTCGGAAGAACCCACAAAAGGGCAAGGAAAACTCACACCCAGTGGGCAGGGAGAATTCACATCCAGTGGGACACCAGTGACAATGCTGACTATGAGAAACCTTGGAAAGGACCTCAGATTTTGGCAACCCCCCCCCTGTACAAACCATTACGACTACTACATCCTCGGAAGAACCCACATAAGGGCAAGGAAAACTCACACCCAGTGGGACGCCAGTGACAATGCTGACTATGAGAAACCTTGGAGAGGACCTCAAATGTGGGCAACCCCCACCCCCCCCCCCACCCCCCCCCCCAGGGGACCGAAAGCAATGGATGTCGAGCGGGTCTAACATGATACTGTGAAAGTTCAATCCATAGTGGCTCCAACACAGCCGCGAGAGTTCAGTTCAAAGCGGATCCAAGACAGCAGCGAGAGTCCCGTCCACAGGAAACCATCCCAAGCGGAGGCGGATCAGCAGCGTAGAGATGTCCCCAACCGATACACAGGCGAGCGGTCCATCCTGGGTCTCGACTCTGGACAGCCAGTACTTCATCCATGGTCATCGGACCGGACCCCTTCCACAAGGGAGAGTGGGACATAGAAGAAAAAGAAAAGAAACGGCAGATCAACTGGTCTAAAAAGGAGGTCTATTTAAAGGCTAGAGTATACAGATGAGTTTTAAGGTGAGACTTAAATGTTTCTACTGAGGTAGCATCTCGAACTGTTACCGGGAGGGCATTCCAGAGTACTGGAGCCCGAACGGAAAACGCTCTATAGCCCGCAGACTTTTTTGGGCTCTAGGAATCACTAATAAGCCGGAGTCTTTTGAACGCAGATTTCTTGCCGGGACATACGGTACAATACAATCGGCAAGATAGGCTGGAGCTAGACCGTGTAGTATTTTATACGTAAGTAGTGAAACCTTAAAACCTTTAAACTGTTCGTACCTTCATACTACATTCTTTCAGCTTGCACACCCTGCTTTTATCACCACGCTAACACGCAAACTGGCTGAAATTGGAAGGGCGCAGGGCTATAAAATCCCAGTCATAATTCCACCCTCGCTAATCTGGGGATTAAAGGGAATCTGCTGCTGGGTGTTTTGTGCAAAGCGCTCTCAGAAGGACGCAGTGCAGGACTACAACCGCCTAGAATGGTCTCGAACAGGGGTCACCAACGCGGTGCCCGCGGGCAACAGGTCGCCCGTAAGGACCAGATGAGTCGCCCGCTGGCCTGTTCGAAAAATAGCTCAAATAGCAGCACTTACCAGTGAGCTGCCTCTATTTTTTTTAAATGGTATTTATTTACTAGCAAGCTGGTCTCATTTTTAATTCTAAGAGAAACAAAACTCAAATAGAATTAGAAAATCCAAGAAAATATTTTAAAGACTTGGTCTTTAAATAAATTCATTTATTTGTTTTACTTTGCTTTTTATAACTTTCAGAAAGACAATTTTAGAGAAAAAAAATACAACCTTAAAAATGATTTTTAGGATTTTTAAACACATTTACTTTTTGATCTTTTAAATTCCTTCCTCTTCTTTCCTGACAATCTAAATCATCCATCCATCCATTTTCTACCGCTTATTCCCTTCCGGGGTCGCGGGGGGCGCTGGCGCCTATCTCAGCTACAATCGGGCGGAAGGCGGGGTACACCCTGGACAAGTCGCCACCTCATCGCAGGGCCAACACAGATAGACAGACAACCTAAATCAATGTTCAAATATTGTTTTTTTTCTATTGTAAAGAATAATAAATACATTTAAATTTAATTCTTTATTTTAGCTTCTGTTTTTTCCACAAAGAATATTTGTGAAATATTTCTTCAAATTTATTATGATTAAAATTCAATAAAATTATTCTGGCAAATGTAGAAAATCTGTAGAATCAAATTTAAATCTTATTTCAAAGTCTTTTGAATTTCTTTTAAAATTTTTGTTCTGGAAAACCTAGAAGAAATAATGATTTGTCTTTGTTAGAATTATAGCTTGGTGCAATTTGTTATATATTCTAACAAAGTGCGGAGTGGATTTTACAGCAACCTATTTAGAACATGTTATCAAAATTTAAAAATTAATTTTAATCCAGAAAAATGACTAATGATGTTCCATAAATTCATTTTTTAATTTTTTCAAAAAGATTTGAATGAGCTAATTTTTCTCTTCTTTTTTCCGGTTGAATTTTAAAGAGTCGAAATTGAAATTTAATTTTCTTTTTTTTCCTGTTTTTTCCTCTTTTAAACTGTTGAATTAAGTG
>NC_084618.1:16920828-16973328 GCF_033978795.1 Nerophis ophidion | reverse complement strand
TGTGTACTGTACTGTACTCTGTAGTGTAGTGTACTGTAGTGTAGTGTGCTTGTAGTATAGTGTAGTGTGTAGTGTAGTGTACTTGTACTGTACTGTAGTGTACTGTACTGTGCTGTACTATACTGTAGTGTACTGTATTGTAGTGTGTAGTGTACTTTACTGTAGTGTGTAGTGTACTGTACTGTACCGTAGTGTGTACTGTACTGTACTCTGTAGTGTAGTATAGTGTAGTGTACTGTAGTGTAGTGTAGTATAGTGTAGTGTACTTGTACTGTAGTGTAGTGTAGTGTACTGTAGTGTAGTGTACTTGTACTGTAGTGTAGTATAGTGTAGTGTACTGTAGTGTAGTGTGTAGTGTAGTGTACTGTAGTGTAGTATAGTGTAGTGTAGTGTGCTTGTAGTGTAGTACAGTGTAGTGTACTATAGTGTAGTGTAGTGTATTGTAGTGTGCTTGTAGTGTAGTGTACTATACTGTAGTGTTTAGTGTACTGTAGTGCAGTGTAGTGTAGTGTGGAATGTAGCGTGTAGTGTAGTGTAGTGTACTGTACTGTAGTGTAGTGTTTAGTGTAGTGTAGTGTGGAATGTAGCGTGTAGTGTAGTGTACTGTAGTGTAGTGTAGTGTACTTGTACTGTAGTGTAGTGTTTAGTGTACTGTAGTGCAGTGTAGTGTGGAATGTAGCGTGTAGTGTAATGTAGTGTAGTGTAGTGTACTTGTACTGTAGTGTAGTGTTTAGTGTACTGTAGTGCAGTGTAGTGTAGTGTGGAATGTAGCGTGTAGTGTAGTGTAATGTAGTGTAGTGTAGTGTAGTGTGTAATGTAGTGTAGTGCGTGCACATGTTTGTGTTGTGTGAAGACTTAAAGCTCCCACTTTTCATGTGCCAACTCTACATCTGCTTTACATCGGGTCATGTGACCACACAGGAAGTGGACATTTTGTTCCTTCAACTTGGGAGGGGGGTTGGGGGAGGGGGAGGGGGTGCATAAGTCTGGCCAGGACTCCACGTGGCGCCCACTTTTAACTTGGGGGGGGGGGGGGGGGGGTGGGGTGGGGGGGGGGGTGCATATGTCTGACCAGGACTCCACTTTTATTTTCTCTCCCCTTTTAACTCTTCACTGGCCGACTTTGCACCAACTTTGACTTTCATCATTTGACCTTCAAGCACTACACTCGGGGCCCTGGGCCACATCTGGCCCTGGAAATAATATCCATCAATAAAATACTGGAACTTTTCCACCTGAATGTAGTCTTTCTCTCTGTTTTGGGAGAAAAAAAATTAATATTTACAAAATGATGTTAACTTAAATATTGTTTAATTAGGCAAAAATATATTATCAAAACCAGTTTTTAAAAAAGAAATAATAATAATTTCCCAGGAAGTTATCCCTCAAAGTGTGCAATGTCAAAGTAGAAATGGATTTCATGGTCAAATTGTGAAAAATACTGTAATTTTTACAGTATTTTTCTTAAAAATGAAAAAAAAAAGCTACTTTTTTTTTTTACTGTAATAAACTGTGGTGAAGTTTTGGTATTTACAGTAAAACACCCAAAAATATACTCTTGTTGATTTACGGTTAAAAAAAAAACAACTAAAAAAACCTGGTAGCTCAGGTGCCAACATTTTTTTGTAATATTTTATTTATAGTAAAATAAGACAAATGTAAATTTTACAGTACAGCTCTGGCAACTGAGCTGCCCTTTTTTGCCATAAAATCAGCAGTATTGTTTTTCCTTTTACAGTAATTTACACTACATTTTGAGGGGAAATTATAGCAATTAACCATATTTTTTGAACATTTTCATTTAAAAAAATCTACAACTAAAATGCATATAAAAACAGTACTTTTTACTGTAATAAACTGTCATACATTTACAGAAATACACCAAAAAATCTCCACTTATTGATTTACGGAAAAGAAAAAATGGCGGCTTAGGTGCTAAAAATTTGTTGTAAAATTGCATTTTTTTTTATTTACAGTAAAAAAAACAAATGTAAAATTTGCAGTAAAATTCTGGCAACTGAGCTGCCTTTTTTTAACCATAAAAAGAGCAGTAGTGTTTTCCCATTTACAGTAATAGACACTACATTTTGAGGTAAAATTATTGCAATTTACCATATTTTTTTAACATTTTCATTTAAAAAATTCTACAACTAAAATGCATATAAAACAGTACTTTTTTACTTTAATAAACTGTAGTGCATTTACAGTAATACACCCAAAAAATTCCACTTGTTGATTTATGGTTTAAAAAAAAAATGGCAGAAAAATTGCAGTTTTTTTATTTACAGTAAAACAAAAAAAAGGAAATTTTACAGCACAATTCTGGCAACTGAGCTGCCTTTTTAAAACATAAAAACAGCAGTAGTGTTTTTACATTTACAGTAATATACACTACATTTTGAAATGAAATTATTGCAACTTATATATTTTTTGAACATTTTCATTAAAAAAAACTACAACTAAAATGCATACAAAAACATTACTTTTTTACTGTGATAAACTGTAGTGAATTTACAGTAATACATCGAAAAATCGACACATGTTGAATGAATTACGGTAAAAAAAAACAACAACTTGCAGCTCAGGTTCCGAAATTTTACTGTAAAATTGCAGTAATTTTTATTTACAGTAAAAAAAACATATGTAAAATTTGCAGTAAAATTCTGGCTACTGAGCTGCCTTTTTTTTTTTCACCATAAAAAGAGCAGTACTGTTTTTCCATTTACAGTAATATACACTACATTTTGAGGTGAAATTATTGCAACTTACTATATATTTTTGAACATCTTCGTTTAAAAAAATCTACAACTAAAATGCATGTAAAAACAGTACTTTTTTTTACTGTAATAAACTGTGATGCATTTACAGTAATACACTGAAAAATATACACTTGTTGATTTACGGTAAAAAAAAAATGGCAGCTGAGGTGCTAATTTTTTTAGTAAAATTGCTGTTTTTTTTTAATTTACAGTAAAAAAATAAAAATGTAAATTTTACAGTACAATTCTGGCACCTGAGCTGCCTTTGTTTCCCCATAAAAAGCAGTATTTTTTCCCATTTACAGTAATATACACTACATTTTGATGTGAAATTATTGCAATATACTGTATTTTTTTTTTAATTTCATAAGAAAATTTACAACTAAAATGCATATAAAAACAGTACTTTTTTACTGTAATAAACTGTAGTGCATTTACAGTAATACACCCAAAAATATCCACTATTCTTGATTTATGGTTTAAAGTGCTAAAAAATGTTGTAAATTTGCATTTTTTTTATTTACAGTAAAAAAAAAAAAAATTAAATTTTACAGGTACCTTTTTTTTTAACCATAAAAACAGCAGAACTGTTTTTCCATTTACAGTAATATACACTACATTTTGAAGTGGAATTATTGCAATTTACCATACATTTTTGAACATTTTCGTTTAAAAAAATCTACTAAAATGCATAGAAAAACAGTACTTTTTTTTAACTGTAATAAACTGTCATGCAATTTTTGCATTTACAGTAATACACCCAAAAATATACACTTGTTGATTTACAGTAAAAAAAACAACTGGCAGCTCGTGCTAAAATTGCAGGGTTTTTTTATTTTACAGTTTGAAAAAAAAGTACATTTTACAGTAAAATTTTGGCAATATTTTTTTTAACCATAAAAAGAGCAGTTGTGTTTTTCCATTTACAGTAATATACACTACATTTTGATGTGAAATTATTGCAATATACTGTATTTTTTTAACAATTTCATAAAAAAATGCATACAAAAACAGTAGTTTTTTACTGTAATAAACTGTAGTGCATTTACAGTAATACACCCAAAAATCTCCTCTATTCTTGATTTATGGTTTAAAAAAAACTGGCAGGTCAGGTGCTAAAATTTTTTGTAAATTTGCATTTTTTTCATTTACAGTAAAAAAAACTAATGTAAATTTTACAGTAAAATTCTGGCAACTGAGCTGCCTTTTTTTAACCATAAAAACAGCAGTATGTTTTTCCATTTACAGTAATATACAGTACATTTTGAAGTGGAATTATTGCAACTTTGAACATTTTTGAACATTTTCGTTTAAAAAAATCTACTAAAATGCATAGAAAAACAGTACTTTTTTTTAACTGTAATAAATTGTCATGCAATTTTAGCATTTACAGTAATACACCCAAAAATATACACTTGTTGATTTACAGTAAAAAAAAAAAAAAACTGGCAGCTCGTGCTAAAATTACAGGGGTTTTTTAAATTTACAGTTTGAAAAAAAAAGGACATTTGACAGTAAAATTTTGGCAATATATATTTTTTTAACCATAAAAAGAGCAGTAGTGTTTTTCCATTTACAGTAATATATACTACATTTTGAGGTTAAGTTATTGCAACTTATATATATTTTTTTACATTTTAAGTCAAAAAAATCTACTAACAAAGTGCATTAAAAAAATGGTGTAAAGATAGTATTCACTGTTAGAAGCGGCCCTTTGGGGGCCAAACATAACTGCCATGTGGCCCTCAGTCATAATCACTGGTGTATTACTGTAAATGCCAAAGTGACACCACAGTTTATTACAGTAAAAAAAGTGAAAAAAAAAAAAAAAAGTGCAGTTTTTGTCATTTAGAGCAGTGGTCCCCAACCTTTTTGTAGCTGCTTGAAAATTGGTTCCACAGACTGTTTTTTTTGTTTTGTTTTTGTTTATTTATTATCTCTGCAGACTGTATTGATATATATTGATATATAATGTATATTTTGTGTTTTTTATGTTGATTTAATAATTTCTAAAAAGTAAAAAAAAAAAATTTATTTCTTGGGACCACAGATTTAGAGAAAAATGCTGTAAAAATCACAGTAAATTTCACAATTTGACCACCAAATCTATTGTTACTTTTTTTACATTGCACAATTTGATGCATAACTTGCTTTGAAATACATTTTATTAGCATTTATTTCTATTTCAAAAAAATGAATTCATAATACATTTTTGCATAATTAGACAATATTTAAGTGAACATCATTTGTGATTACACAGAGAACATTTTTTTTATTCTCCCCAAATAGAAAGAAAGAATACATTTAGTAAGAACATTTCATTTATTATTAATTCCAGGGCCAAAAAATGGCACCTGTGGACTGCTAGAACCAGACCAGGGATCCTTGCCTTTTTTCCACAAGGAGAGAGATCGAGGCTTGGCCAAAATGTTCATAAAATTGCGGAGTGTATTAATTTTCCTGAGGAAACTCTCCTGAAAGAATCAATAAAATACTATCTATCTATCTATCTATCTATCTATATATCTATCTATTTATCTATCTCAGGGGAGTCAAACTCAAATACAGAGTGGGCCAACATTTAAAACTGAACAAAGCCGTGGGCCAAGGTTGAACAACTGAACCTTTTAACAAGTTTTGCATTGAATATTGAACAAGCAAGGCTTATATAACTTTATAGTGACATGCAAAATAGAGTTTCAAATAAACATAATAATAAAAAAATATCAATGGCATATCAAATTATATATTGTAGCGTCCCAGAAGTGTTAGTGCTGCAAGGGGTTCTGAGTATTTGTTCAGTTCTGTCTATGTCTCTGCTTTAATGTCTTTAATGTCCTTGGTCTTCTTTGATGTTTGATGTTTCCCTCTTACACACATGTAAGAGGGATGTGTACTATGGCTATGAGTTGTTGTTGTTTTTTTTCCTTGGCCTCAGTCTGGACCCCTCTCCAGGGCCCAGGCTTTGACCTATTTTTTTATTTTAATCTTATTTTTTTCTCCCATTCCCCCCCACTTGTTTACCTGTATCCCACCATTTTTGTAAGAATAGAATAGAATAGAATAGAGTTTTATTGTCATTATTGCAATGAACAGGTTCAAAGAACAACGAAATTGGAGCAGCTCCTCCTAAGGTGCATATACAATATGGTAGTATAAATTAAAAAAATAAATAAATAAATAAATAAATAAAAAATAAATAAAAAATAAAAAAAGATAGAGATGACAGATGTATCTATGTATACATACATAAAACATTATTTCACATTGTAGTCCAAAAAAATAGAAAAACATTTAAACATTACACATGAGGACATGATGGACATATGGACACTCAGTGCCTGTTTAGTGCTACTATGGCTCTTGGGTAAAAGCTATTTTTTAGTCTATCGGTGCTCGCTTTTAGCACCCTGTAGCGTCTGCCTGAGGGTAGCAGTTCCAGGTGGCTGTGCCCGGGGTGGAATGGGTCTTTCAGGATGCTCTGTGCTTTCCTGAGACATATTAAAAAAATGGTGTAAAGATAGTATTCACTGTTAGAAGCGGCCCTTTGGGGGCCAAACATAACTGCCATGTGGCCCTCAGTCATAATCACTGGTGTATTACTATTTTCCTGAAGGAATAAATAAAGTACTATCTAATCTAATCTAATGCCGTGTTACGGTGCGGATGTTCTCCCGAAATGTGTTTGTCATTCTTGTTTGGTGTGGCTTCACAAGCGTGGCGCATATTTGTAACAGCGTTAAAATTGTTTATTCAGCCACCCTGAGTGTGGACCTGATCAAGCATGCCTCGCGTTAACTTATGTGTGTGTAAAATCCGCTTATATTGTGTGGCTAGGACGGCACAATGTTTGTATGTAGGAAAAGCGGACGTGATGCAAGGTTTTAGAGAAGGCTAAAGGAAGTGTTAATAGAACAATATTGTTGTCCGGGTGGAAATCGGGAGAAATTTGGGAGAATGGTTCCCCCGGGAGATTTTCAGGAGGGGCACTGAACTTCGGGAGTCTCGGGAGGGTTGGCAATAATGAGGATTAGCGGTGGTAGAGCGGCCAACTGTAATGTTTAATTTGATATTGCCTCAAGGGCCAAATGAAATTACACGGGGCCAGAGTCTGACACCCATGATCTATCGATCGATCTATCGATCTATCTATCTATCTATCTATCTATCCATCCGTCCATCCACCTGGTCAGAGGCAGAGGTGGGTAGAGTAGCCAGAAATTGTACTCAAGTAAGAGTACAGTTACTTTAGAGATGTATTACTCAAGTAAAAGTAAGGAGTAGTCACCCAAATATTGACTTGAGTAAAAGTAAAAAGTATGTTGTGAAAAAACTACTCAAGTACTGAGTAACTGATGACTAACCTGTTCCTTTAATGATGACGGCAACAAGTAATGCACAAAAACATAAAAATAGCAATGAGCTAATTCAGAGCCAGGAATATCTCTTAAGCAACTATATAATATATAGTTGCTTATATATATATATATATATATATATATATATATATATATATATATATATATATATATATATACATACATACATTTATATATACAGTATATAATTTATATATTTTTTATTTTGCTGTTTTTGTTCACATGTTAAAGGTATTTTAATGAATATACATGCATGTTTAACATATAGATTCCAATCTTTAATGAAGACAAGAATATAAGTTGGTGTATTACCTGATTCTGATGACTTGCATTGATTGGAATCAGTAGTGCTGATAACGTCCACGTTTTCAAATGGAGGAGAAAAAAAAGTCCTCCTTTCTGTCTAATACCACAAGAAAGTCGTTGGTTTTGGGCATCTTATTTGTCCAGCTTCTATATTCGTTTTTATACACTTTACAAGAAATACATTGGCGGCAAACTCCGTAGTTTGCTCGCTTGTTTGCGCTGGCTTTCGGAGACTCTTATTTTGTTAGCGCAGGAACTGTGCGATCAGTCTTTAGGCTTTTGTCGGGAAGTACGGTTGAAATAAAATGTGTCTTTTTTTCCTTTACACTTTTGATTGATTGATACTTTTATTAGTAGATTGCACAGTACAGTAAATATTCCGTACAATTGACCACTAAATGGTAACACCCCAATAAGTTTTTCAACTTGTTTAAGTCGGGTCATGTGACCGCCTGGCTCTGTTTGATTGGTCCAACGTCACCAGTGACTGCATGTGATTGGTGAAACGCGACATGCGTGGATTCTACTTTGTAGGTCTGTGACAAACCAAAACAAACATTAACAGATCGATAAAAAAAAAAAGTAGCGAGTAGCAAGCTGAATGTAGATAAATGGAGCGTTTTTTTCTCTATAAATATACTCAAGTAAAAGTATGTTGCATAAAAACTACTCTTAGAAGTACAATTTATCCCAAAAGTTACTCAAGTAGATGTAAAGGAGTAAATGTAGCGCGTTACTACCCACCTCTGCTCCGAGGGTTGACCTTTCAAGTTGGTTTGTACTGCCCTCTGCTGCGCGCTGCGGGTATTACACCTCACGACACCTGCCCTCCGCCCTCCAGATCTCGCTGGAGACGGAGCGCCTGGGCCCCCGCCGCGTGGAGGCCCTGAGGAAGGAGGACGAGGAGTGGCAGAAGAAGGCGCAGGCGGCCGTCCTCGCCATCCAGGACCTGACCGTCAAGTTCTTCGAAAGCACCAACCGGGCGCAGAAAGGTACTTTTCTGCTGAGCCTTTTCTTCGCCTTCCGCCTCTGACAGTGTGTGTGTGCAGCGTTGTGCGAGCGGATGCGCGCCGACCAGCGCAAGTTGGGCAAGTCTGCATGGGCGGCGGCGGTGGAGCGCATGGAGAGGCTGCAGTACGCCGTCTCCAAAGAGACTCTGCAGCTGATGCGGGCCAAGGAGATCTGCCTGGAACACAGGAAGCACAGCTTGAAGGAGGAGGTCAGACACACACACACACACACACACACACACTATGACGGGGGGTCGGCAACCCACGGCTTGAGCGCTCTTTAGCGCCGCCCTAGTGGCTCTTTGGAGCTTTTCAAAAATGTATGAAAAATGGAAAAAGATGAGGGGAATAAAACATTAAAAAATTATTTTTTGTTTTAATACGGTTTCTGTAGGACAGGGGTCTCAAACTCAAATACAGAGCGGGCCAAAATTTAAAACTGAACAAAGCCGCGGGCCGAAGTTGAACAAATTATCAATCAATCAATGTTTACTTATATAGCCCTCAATCACTAGTGTCTCAAAGGGCTGCACAAACCACTACGACATCCTCGGTAGGCCCACATAAGGGCAAGAAAAACTCACACCCAGTGGGACGTCGGTGACAATGATGACTATCAATCAATCAATCCATCAATCAATCAATCAATCAATGTTTATTTATATAGCCCCAAATCACAAATGTCTCAAAGGACTGCACAAATCATTACGACTACGACATCCTCGGAAGAACCCACAAAAGGGCAAGGAAAACTCACACCCAGTGGGCAGGGAGAATTCACATCCAGTGGGACGCCAGTGACAATGCTGACTATGAGAAACCTTGGAGAGGACCTCAGATGTGGGCAACCCCCCCCCCCCTCTAGGGGACCGAAAGCAATGGATGTCGAGCGGGTCTAACATGATACTGTGAAAGTTCAATCCATAGTGGCTCCAACACAGCCGCGAGAGTTCAGTTCAAGCGGATCCAAGACAGCAGCGAGAGTCCCGTCCACAGGAGACCATCTCAAGCGGAGGCGGGTCAGCAGCGTAGAGATGTCCCCAATCGATACACAGGCGAGCGGTCCATCCTGGGTCCCGACGAGCGGTCCATCATGGGTCTCGACTCTGGACAGCCAGTACTTCATCCATGGTCATCGGACCGGACCCCCTCCACAAGGGAGGGGGGGACATAGGAGAAAGAAAAGAAGCGGCAGATCAACTGGTCTAAAAAGGAGGTCTATTTAAAGGCTAGAGTATACAGATGAGTTTTAAGGTGAGACTTAAATGCTTCTACTGAGGTGGCATCTCGAACTGTTACCGGGAGGGCATTCCAGAGTACTGGAGCCCGAACGGAAAACGCTCTATAGCTCGCAGACTTTTTTTGGGCTCTATTAATCACTAATAAGCCGGAGTCTTTTGAACGCAGATTTCTTGCCGGGACATATGGTACAATACAATCGGCAAGATAGGCTGGAGCTAGACCGTGTAGTATTTATAAATATTATAAACTTATCACTTTCCTCGGGCACTGTTCCCGTTGCATTCAAAAAAGCGGTTATTCATCCTCTCCTTAAAAGACCTAACCTCGATCCTGACCTCATGGTAAACTACCGACCGGTGTCTCACCTTCCCTTTATTTCGAAAATCCTCGAAAAAATTGTTGCAGAGCAGCTAAATGAGCACTTAGCGTTTAACAATCTATGTGAAACCTTTCAATCCGGTTTCAGGGCAAATCACTCGACTGAGACAGCCCTCGCAAAATTGACTAATGATCTATTGCTAACGATGGACATCTATGTTGCTGCTCCTCGATCTTAGCTCTGCTTTCGATACCGTCGATCATAATATTTTATTAGAGCGTATCAAAATACGAATTGGTATGTCAGACTCAGCCCTGTCATGGTTTAACTCTTATCTTACTGATAGGATGCAGTGCGTCTCCTATAACAGTGTGACCTCGGACTATGTTAAGGTAACGTGTGGAGTTCCCCAGGG
Organism: Nerophis ophidion; assembly: GCF_033978795.1. Classification (NCBI taxonomy): domain Eukaryota; kingdom Metazoa; phylum Chordata; class Actinopteri; order Syngnathiformes; family Syngnathidae; genus Nerophis; species Nerophis ophidion. Next base: position 16,962,898 of record NC_084618.1, on the reverse strand, counting down.
TTCGGTCCTTGGCCCTGCACTCTTCAGCATCTACATGCTGCCGCTAGGTGACGTCATACGCAAATACGGTATTAGCTTTCACTGTTATGCTGATGACACCCAACTCTACATGCCCCTAAAGCTGACCAACACGCCGGACTGTAGTCAGTTGGAAGCGTGTCTTAATGAAATTAAACAATGGATGTCCGCTAACTTTTTGCAACTTAATGCCAAAAAAACGGAAATGCTGATTATCGGTCCTGCTAGACACCGACCTCTATTTAATAATACAACTTTAACATTTGACAACCAAATAATAAAACAAGGTGACTCTGTAAAAAATCTGGGTATTGTCTTCGACCCAACTCTCTCCTTTGAGTCACACATTAAAAGCGTTACTAAAACGGCCTTCTTTCATCTCCGTAATATCGCTAAAATTCGCTCCATTTTGTCCACTAAAGACGCCGAGATCATTATCCATGCGTTTGTTACGTCTCGTCTCGATTACTGTAACGTATTATTTTCGGGTCTCCCCATGTCTAGCATTAAAAGATTACAGTTGGTACAAAATGCGGCTGCTAGACTTTTGACAAGAACAAGAAAGTTTGATCACATTACGCCTGTACTGGCTCACCTGCACTGGCTTCCTGTGCACTTAAGATGTGACTTTAAGGTTTTACTACTTACGTATAAAATACTACACGGTCTAGCTCCAGCCTATCTTGCCGATTGTATTGTACCGTATGTCCCGGCAAGAAATCTGCGTTCAAAAGACTCCGGCTTATTAGTGATTCCTAGAGCTCAAAAAAAGTCTGCGGGCTATAGAGCGTTTTCCGTTCGGGCTCCAGTACTCTGGAATGCCCTCCCGGTAACAGTTCGAGATGCTACCTCAGTAGAAGCATTTAAGTCTCATCTTAAAACTCATCTGTATACTCTAGCCTTTAAATAGACCTCCTTTTTAGACCAGTTGATCTGCCGCTTCTTTTCTTTCTCCTATGTCCCCCCCTCCCTTGTGGAGGGGGTCCGGTCCGATGACCATGGATGAAGTACTGACTGTCCAGAGTCGAGACCCAGGATGGACCGCTCGTCGGGACTCAGGATGGACCGCTCGCCTGTATCGGTTGGGGACATCTCTACGCTGCTGATCCGCTTGAGATGGTTTCCTGTGGACGGGACTCTCACTGCTGTCTTGGAGCCACTATGGATTGAACTTTCACAGTATCATGTTAGACCCGCTCGACATCCATTGCTTTCGGTCCCCTAGAGGGGGGGGGGGGTTGCCCACATCTGAGGTCCTCTCCAAGGTTTCTCATAGTCAGCATTGTCACTGGCGTCCCACTGAATGTGAATTCTCCCTGCCCACTGGGTGTGAGTTTTCCTTGCCCTTTTGTGGGTTCTTCCGAGGATGTTGTAGTCGTAATGATTTGTGCAGTCCTTTGAGACATTTGTGATTTGGGGCTATATAAATAAACATTGATTGATTGATTGATATTTTATACGTAAGTAGTAAAACCTTAAAGTCACATCTTAAGTGCACAGGAAGCCAGTGCAGGTGAGCCAGTACAGGCGTAATGTGATCAAACTTTCTTGTTCTTGTCAAAAGTCTAGCAGCCGCATTTTGTACCAACTGTAATCTTTTAATGCTAGACTATGAGAACCTTGGAGAGGAGGAAAGCAATGGATGTCGAGCGGGTCTAACATGATACTGTGAAAATTCAATCCATAATGGATCCAACACAGTCGCGAAAGTCCAGTCCAAAGCGGAGCCAGCAGGAAACCATCCCAAGCGGAGGCGGATCAGCAGCGCAGAGATGTCCCCAGCCGATACACAGGCGAGCAGTACATGGCCACCGGATCGGACCGGACCCCCTCCACAAGGGAGAGTGGGACATAGAAGAAAAAGAAAAGAAACGGCAGATCAACTGGTCTATTTAAAGGCTAGAGTATACAAATGACTTTTAAGGTGAGACTTAAATGCTTCTACTGAGGTGGCATCTCGAACTGTTACCGGGAGGGCATTCCAGAGTACTGGAGCCCGAAATGAAAACGCTCTATAGCCCGCAGACTTTTTTTGGGCTTTGGGAATCACTAATAGGACCCAAAAAAGTTTTGCATTGAATATTGAGCAAGCGAGGCTTATATAACTTTATAGCGACATGCAAAATCCAGTTTCAAATGAAAAATAATATATATTCTTTTTTATCTTGTTTGCGCAGAGGTGTACTTATCACAGTTTTGCAGGCAATTGATGTTATTGAAATATTTTTTCTGTTACAGACTAAAAAAACAATGTTTAATGAGTTATTTGTTGCGATTTTTTTCTTGTTTTATGTTAATAAGGACACGATGTTATGCAGAGGTGTACTTATTACAATTTCGTAGACAAATGACTGGATTTATAGTAAATATAGTAAATATGAGGTAGCGACTTGTCCAGGGTGTACCCCGCCTTCCGCCCGGTTGTAGCTGAGATAGGCGTCAGCGCCCCCCCGCGACCCCAAAAGGGAATAAGCGGTAGAAAATGGATGGATGGATGGATGGGAAAGTTGCCATTTTATTCCGATCCAGTAACAGACCGGAAGGGGCAAGGGTTGTTTGCGGTAAAATTTCAAATTAAGGGTCTTTATTATTAATAAAAAAATATATATATACAATTTTTTTGGGGGTGTTAATATTAAAGAAAGAGGGCACAGTTGACTATTGTTGTCAAACTATTAAATATATTTGGCTAATAAAGCGTATTCCGGTGTTCCTAATAAAGTGGCCGGAAGTTTACTTATCACAATTTTGTATTTTGTTTTTAAATAGTTTTCTGTTACAGACTAAAAAACAATGTTTAATGAGTTAATTATTGCGATTAAAAAATATCAATGGCGTATCAAATAAAATAAAAACACACATTTAATGCCTTTTTTCGGCGGCGGGTTTGAGTTGCTGGTAGCGGGGGTGTATATTGTAGCGTCCCGAAAGAGTTTGTGATGCAAGGGGTTCTGGGTATTTGTGTTTATGTTGTGTTACGGTGCGGATGTTTTCCCGAAATGTGTTTGTCATTCTTGTTTGCTGTGGGTTCAGTGTGGCGCATATTTGTTACAGTGTTAACCTTGTTTATACGGCCACCCTCAGTGTGACCTGTATGGCTGTTGACCAAGTATGCCTTGCATACACTTGTGTGTGTGTGTGTGTGTGTATGAGCCGCATATATTGTGTGAGTGGGTCGGCACGCTGTTTTTAGGGAAGAAAAGCGGACGTGGCGACATGTAGAGAACGCCAAAAGCAGTGCTTTTACGGCCCGTCCCCAATATTATTGTCCGGGTGGAAATCGGGAGGACAATAATTCTGCACATTCTGAAAAAAATGGCAAAATTAATAGTATTGCAAAAATTCAAAGAAACATTTGAAAAAAAAGTGGAATGAGGTCAAATTTAATGAGAAAAAGTGGAAATGTTGACACAAAGTTGCCATGCAGGCAGTTTTTTTGTTTCCTTTTGTCTTTATTAAAAAAAAAATCTATGTTATAATGAATTATGACTTAAAAATCTGTGTTGGCCCTGCGATGAGGTGGCGACTTGTCCAGGGTGTACGCTAAGATAGGCGCGAATAAGCAGTATAAAATGGATGGATTTAAAAATGATCACTTGAAAATGTTATATGTGGAAACAAATATTGCATATGTTGTGTGTTTGTCATATAAAAACATCAAAGTTTTGACAAAAGAGCATAAAAGAAAGAAAATAGTTCAAACTTAAAATCGACAGATTTATCAGAAGTTGATCTTGAAATTTAAGTGTTAAAAGTTTTAAAAAAAAAACGAATAAAAATGCATCACTTTATGAGTGGGGAACTTTCGGATCTTAAATATATTTAGTAGGATTTTATTTAACTTTTCACTGTGATTACTCAAATATATGAAATTAAAATCAATGGTGTTCTGTATTATTGATCTTTGAGGGCTTTCATTGCTAAATAAAGGAACTCTCCAGAAGGAATCAATAAAGTACTATCTATTTATCTAAATACTGCATATTTCAGTTTTACTATAAAAAACAAAGTTGTCGTTGACAGAAAAGGCATAAAACCTTATTTGTTTTACTTTATATCAACCTCAAGTTGATATAAAGATTTACTGTAAGCATGAAATAAAACCTAATAATTTGACTTATTTTTAACATGTTAGTGACTGAGAGCCTCTCTGCTCCCCAGGAGTCTTCAGGATTAAAAAACAATATTTTGGACGCCCCTGCTGTAGGAGGACAAACATGACAAAAACCTCTCTGATTGTTCTAAAGCAGTGGTCCCCAACCACCGGGCCGCAGAAGAATTTTTTTTTTTTTATTTAAAAAAAAAAAAAATTCAAAATTATTTTTTTTTAATTAAATCAACATAAAACACACAAGATACACTTACAATTAATGCACCAACCACAAAAAGTCCCTTTTTCAAGACAAAGAAAAAAAAAAAAGAACACCCCCCCTTACCTTTTATTTACCTTCTTTGACTCTTTTTGACTTTGTTTTAATCCCTTTCACCTTCTATATTCCTTATTTTGACCTTCTATTTAACTGTTTTACAATCGATATACCTTCTATTTCACTTCTTTTACCTTTTATTTACCTTCGCTTACCTTGTTTGACCGTCTTTTACTTTTTTTTTTCCTTTTACCTTCTAAATTCTTTATATTACATTTATGTTGACCTTCTATTTAACTGTTTTACAATTGATATACCTTCTATTTCACTTTTAACTTTTATTCACCTTCTCTTACCTTTTATTCATCATCTTTTACCTTCTATTGACCTTTTTTTACTTTGTTATATTTGATTTTACCTTCTATATCCTTTATTTTACATTATATTTACCTTCTATTTCACTTCTTTTACATTTTATTTACCTTCTTTGACTGTCTTTTACTTTGTTTTATTTCCCTTTACCTTCTAAATTCCTTCTTTTACCTCATATTTCACTTCTTTTACCTTTTATTTACCTTCTATTGACCGTGTTTTACTTGGTTTTATTTTCTTTTACTTTCTAAATTTCTTCTTTTACATTATATGTACCTTCTTTACCTCATATTTCACTTATTTTACCTTCTATTTAACTTTTTTTTACAATTATAGACCTTATTTCACTTCTTTTACCTTTTATTTACCTTCTATTTAACATCCTTTGTTTTCTCTTAAACTTTTCTTTTACCTTGTTTCACCTTGCATATTCCTCAATTACCTTTTAACTTGTTTTACCTTTTATCTACTTTCCAATGACCTTTTAGCTTTTATTCACCTTCTATTTAACTTTTTTACAATTTATATACCTTCTATTTCACTTGTTTTACCTTTTATTTACCTTTGCTTACCCTGTTTGATCGTTTTTTACTTTGTTTTTATTTCCTTTTACCTTCTAAATTCCTTATTTTACATCATATTTACCTTCTCTTACCTTCTATTTCACTTTTTACCTTCTATTGACCTTTTTTGACCGTCTTTTACTTTATTTTCTTTTAACTTCTAAATTCCCTATTTTACATTATATTTACCTCCTATTACACTTTTTTACCTTATATTGACCTTTTTTGACAGTCTTTTACTTTGTTTTATTTCCTTTTACCTTCTAAATTACTTATTTTACATATTTACCTTCTTTTACCTCATATTTCACTTCTTTTACCTTTCATTTACCTTCAATTTAACTTTTTTCACAATTGACAGACCTTTTATTTCACTTCTTTTACCTTTTATTTACCTTCTCTTATTTTCTATATAACATCTTTTATCTTCTATTGAACTTCTTTTACCTTTTTTCACCTTGCATATTCCTCATTTACCTTTTAACTTGTTTTACCTTTTATTTACCTTCTATTTAACTTTTTTACAATCGATATACCTTCTATTTCACTTGTTTTACCTTTTATTTACCTTTGCTTACCCTGTTTGACCGTTTTTTACTTTGTTTTATTTCCTTTTACCTTCTAAATTCCTTATTTTACATCATTTTTACCTTCTTTTACCTTCTATTTCACTTTTTACCTTCTATTGACCGTCTTTTACTTTATTTTCTTTTAACTTCTAAATTCCCTATTTTACATTATATTTACGTCCTATTTCACTTTTTTACCTTATATTGACCTTTTTTGACAGTCTTTTACTTTGTTTTATTTCCTTTTACCTTCTAAATTACTTATTTTACAGATTTACCTTCTTTTACCTCATATTTCACTTGTTTTACCTTTTATTTACCTTCAATTTAACTTTTTTCACAATTGATATACCTTTTATTTCACTTCTTTTACCTTTTATTTACCTTCTCTTATTTTCTATTTAACATCTTTTATCTTCTATTGAACTTCTTTTACCTTTTTTCACCTTGCATATTCCTCATTTACCTTTTAACTTGTTTTACCTTTTATTTACTTTCCAATGACCTTTTACCTTTTTTAACCAATATTTTACTTTTTTACCTTTTAATTACCTTTTCCTTTATATTTACCCTCTTAACCTTTAATTTACTCTCAATTCACCCTTGACCTGTTGCTCTCTTTTACCTTTTATTCCATTTCTTTTACCTTCTTTTCTGCGGTCCTGATGTGATCACTTTTATTAATCATGCTCAAACAACTCAGAATTTAAACCAAAGCTTTTTTTCTCATCAAATTAATCAATTTCATAGATTGGTAATAGTTAACAAATAACGCCTTTGTGAAAAACTACATCAGGAGGTTGCCTACAGCCACAGCTGTTAATGACATGGTTGTTGAACAACCTCACTACTTATTTCTGTTTGTAGACAACACAGGCGGCTCACTGACTAGAGCTGTAACTACAAACATTCATGGTACTTGAGGTGACAGTCGGCCGGCTCACTGACTAGAGGTGTAACTAAGAGCATTTATGGTACTTGAGTTGACAGTTGGCTCACTGACTAGAGGCGTAACTAAGAGCATTTATAGTACTTGAGCTCACGGTCAGCTGGCTCACTGACTAGAGGTGTAACTACAAACATTATTATTACTTAAGTTGACAGTCAGTCAGCTCACTGACTAGAGGTGTAACTAAGAGCATTTATGGTACTTGAGTAGATAGTCGGCTCACTGACTAGAGGCGTAACTAAGAGCATTTATAGTACTTGAGCTCACAGTCGGCTGGCTCACTGACTAGAGGTGTAACTACAAACAATGTTACTTAAGTTGACAGTCGGCTCACTGACTAGAGGTGTAACTAAGAGCATTTATGGTACTTGAGTTGATAGTTGGCTCACTGACTAGAGGCGTAACTAAGAGCATTTATAGTACTTGAGCTCACAGTCAGTCGGCTCACTGACTAGAGGCGTAACTAAGAGCATTTATGGTACTTGAGCTGACAGTCAGTCGGCTCATTGACTAGAGGTGTAACTACAAACATTAATGTTACTTAAGTTGACAGTCAGTCGGCTCACTGACTAGAGGTGTAACTAAGAGCATTTATGGTACTTGAGTTTATATCCGGCTCACTGACTAGAGGCGTAACTAAGAGCATTTATAGTACTTGAGCTAACAGCCAGTCAGCTCACTGACTAGAGGTGTAACTAAGAGCATTTATGGTTCTTGAGCTGACAGCCAGTTGGCTCACTGACTAGAGGCGTAACTAAGAGCATTTATGGTACTTGAGCTGACAGTCGACCGGCTCACTGACTAGATGCATAACTAAGAGCATTTATGGTACTTGAGCTGACAGTCAGTCGGCTCACTGACTAGAGGTGTAACTAAGAGCATTTATGGTTCTTGAGCTGACAGCCAGTTGGCTCACCGACTAGAGGCGTAACTAAGAGCATTTATAGTACTTGAGCTTACAGTCGGCTGGCTCACTGACTAGAGGCGTAACTAAGAGCATTTATGGTACTTGAGTTGACAGTTGGCTCACTGACTAGAGGTGTAACTAAAAGCATTTATTGTACTTGAGTTGACAGTTGGCTCACTGACTAGAGGTGTAACTAAGAGCATTTATGGTACTTGAGTTGACAGTCAGTCGGCTCACTGACTAGAGGCGTAACTAAGAGCATTTATAATACTTGAGCTTACAGTTAGCTGGCTCACTGACTAGAGGTGTAACTAAGAGCATTTATGGTACTTGAGTTGACAGTTGGCTCACTGACTAGAGGCGTAACTAAGAGCGTTTATGGTACTTGAGTTGACAGTTGGCTCACTGACTAGAGGCGTAACTAAGAGCATTTATAGTACTTGAGCTTACAGTCGGCTGGCTCACTGACTAGAGGTGTAACTAAGAGCATTTATTGTACTTGAGTCGACAGTTGGCTCACTGACTAGAGGCGTAACTAAGAGCATTTATGGTACTTGAGTTGACAGTTGGCTCACTGACTAGAGGTGTAACTATGAGCATTTATGGTACTTGAGCTGACAGTCGGTCGGCTTACTGACTAGAGGCGTAACTAAGAGCATTTATGGTACAGCTCACTGACTAGAGGCATAACTAAGAGCATTTATGGTAATTGAGTTGACAGTTGGCTCACTGACTAGAGGCGTAACTAAGAGCATTTATGGTACTTGAGTTGACAGTTGGCTCACTGACTAGAGGCGTAACTAAGAGCATTTATGGTACTTGAGCTGACAGTCAGTCAGCTCACTGACTAGAGGTGTAACTAAGAGCATTTATGGTACTTGAGTTGACAGTTGGCTCACTGACTAGAGGCGTAACTAAGAGCATTTATGGTACTTGAGCTGACAGTCAGTCGGCTCACTGACTAGAGGCGTAACTAAGAGCATTTATGGTACAGCTCACTGATTAGAGGCGTAACTAAGAGCATTTATGGTACAGCTCACTGACTAGAGGCGTAACTAAGAGCATTTATGGTACTTGAGCTGACAGTCAGTCGGCTCACTGACTAGAGGTGTAACTAAGAGCATTTATGGTACTTGAGTTGACAGTTGGCTCACTGACTAGAGGCGTAACTAAGAGCATTTATGGTACTTGAGCTGACAGTCAGTCGGCTCACTGACTAGAGGCGTAACTAAGAGCATTTATGGTACAGCTCACTGACTAGAGGCGTAACTAAGAGCATTTATGGTTCTTGAGCTGACAGTCAGTCGGCTCACTGACTAGAGGTGTAACTAAGAGCATTTATGGTACTTGAGTTGACAGTTGGCTCACTGACTAGAGGCGTAACTAAGAGCATTTATGGTACTTGAGCTGACAGTCAGTCGGCTCACTGACTAGAGGCGTAACTAAGAGCATTTATGGTACAGCTCACTGACTAGAGGCGTAACTAAGAGCATTTATGGTACTTGAGCTGACAGTCGACCGGCTCCGCTTTGCAGATGCGGAACCTGCAGGGCGGCGAGGACGCCATGCTGCACCTGGACCAGCTGGAGGCGCTGTACTACCAGCTCCAGCTGCAGCTGTACCAGATCCAGGCCGAGGTCCTGCGCTGCGAGGAGCTGCTGATCACGGCGCAGCTGCAGAGTCTGCGCAGACAAATCACAGGTGCAGTCGCACACTTTGCCCACCAGAGGGCGGTCCCGGTCATTGTTGTGGTCCCCCTCAGAGAGACAGGACGAGGTGGTCTACTACGACGCGTTCGAGAGCCCCGACGCCATGAAGGGGGACAAGGACCCCGCCACCCCGCCGGCCTCGCTGAGAGACGAAGACCTGGGCGTCCTGCAGCAGAGGACTCGGCAGCTGGAGGCCCGCAGAGGACGCATCACCGCCAAGAAAGTCTACCTCAAAAACAAGAAGGTGAGGACAGCAGACCTCAGACTCGCTAGACACGAGCTAAAAGAGACTTTGGTCTTCCAACAGGACATTTGTGTCTCCAATCACAAGCAGAAGGTTCTAGAACGTCAGGGAGTTCTGGGGGACAACACGTCTCTGCAGGTTTGACGGGACCGACTTTAAGCTCCTTTGGGACAGCTGGCATCGAACTAAATGTCTTTCCTGGAAAGGTTGAGGAGACGGAGGAGGACGAAGACGAGCAGAACGCACGAGTCAGTCAGGAGAGACAAAGAACTCTGGACAGACTTCGCAGCCTCAATCAGGTAGAGACCAGAAACTGACTTCATGGTTTATTGTCAGAGTCAACTTAAACCTTTTCTCTTCTTGAGGCTTCAACGTTTTCTGTCCAATGAATCCACGTGTCCTTGTCTCCTTTGTCCCCTAAAATCCATCGTATCAAAGAAGGCGTCCACTGAACTCCTTCGTCTTTGCGTTCATAGAACTCTTCAATGAGCCTTTGCATCGGTGTCCACCCAGTTCTTAAGATCCTGTCCTGCCTGTCTGTGTCAAAGGTTATCTTATGTCCAAGTCATGAGTCACTGGCCCTGAAACCATTGAACAGGTCCTTGCATCTGTGTCAACCCAGTCTTTGGTTCCTGTCTGTGTCAAAGGTTACCTTATGTCCAAGTCATGAGTCACTGGCCCTGAAACCATTGAACAGGTCCTTGCATCTGTGTCAACCCAGTCTTTGGTTCCTGTCTGTGTCAAAGGTTGCCTTATGTCCAAGTCATGAGTCACTGGCCCTGAAACCATTGAACAGGTCCTTGCATCTGTGTCAACCCAGTCTTTGGGTTCCTGTCTGTGTCAAAGGTTATCTTATGTCCAAGTCATGAGTCACTGTCCCTGAGACCATTGAACAGGTCCTTGCATCTGTGTCAACCCAGTCTTTGGGTTCCTGTCTGTGTCAAAGGTTACCTTATGTCCAAGTCATGAGTCACTGTCCCTGAAACCATTGAACAGGTCCTTGCATCTGTGTCTTGACCAAGTGTTTGCTGTCCACCAAATACTCGTAGTCTTACTATGTCCCCTACACCCTCAAGTTTTGTATCTTTGTTGACCCAATCCTTGTCTGAAGTCCTTTAGTCAGCAGCCGAAAACCAATCAAGTCTTGTGTCCCTGTTTCTTTATCCACCAAAACCTTGTCCTTACATGTGTCAGGGGAACCAAACCCTTGAGTCCTTGCGTCTGTATCTTGACCAAATACTCATGATCTTACTTATCCACTAAACCCTCAAATTTTACATCCTTGTTGACCCAATCCTTGGCCTAAGTTCTTTTGTCACCAGCTGAAAACCAATCAAGTCTTGTGTTCCGTTGTATTTGTCCACCAAAACCTGGTCCTCTTCAGGGCAACCAAATCCTTGGGTCCTTGCATCTGTGTCTTGACCAAGTGTCTGCTGTCCACCAAATACTCGTAGTCTTACTATGTCCCCTACACCTTCAAATTTGCATCTTTGTTGACCCAATCCTTGTCTGAAGTCCTTTAGTCAGCAGCCGAAAACCAATCAAGTCTTGTGTCCCTGTTTCTCTATCCGCCAAAACCTTGTCCTTACATGTGTCAAGGGAACCAAACCCTTGAGTCCTTGCGTCTGCGTCTTGACCAAATACTCATGGTCTTACTATATCCACTAAACCCTCAAATTTTACATCCTTGTTGACCCAATCCTTGGCCTAAGTTCTTTTGTCACCAGCTGAAAACCAATCAAGTCTTGTGTTCCGTTGTATTTGTCCACCAAAACCTAGTCCTCTTCAAGGCAACCAAATCCTTGGGTCCTTGCATCTGTGTCTTGACCAAGTGTCTGCTATCCACCAAATACTCGTAGTCTTACTATGTCCCCTACACCCTCAAGTTTTGCATCTTTGTTGACCCAATCCTTGTCTGAAGTCCTTTAGTCAGCAGCCGAAAACCAATCAAGTCTTGTGTCCCTGTTTCTCTATCCGCCAAAACCTTGTCCTTACATGTGTCAAGAGAACCAAACCCTTGAGTCCTTGCGTCTGTGTCTTGACCAAATACTCATGGTCTTACTATGTCCACTAAACCCTCAAATTTTGCATCCTTGTTGATCCAATCCTTGGCCTAAGTCCTTTTGTCACCAGCTGAAAACCAATCAAGTCTTGTGTTCCTTTGTATTTGTCCACCAAAGCTGGTAATTTTCAGGGCAACCAAACCCTTGGGTCCTTGCATCTGTGTCTTGACCAAGTGTTGTGTGTCTACCAAATACTCATGGTCTTACTATGTCCACTAAATCCTCAAGTTTTTCATCCTAGCTGACGCAATCCTTGTCCAAAATCCTTTTGTCAGCAGCCGAAAACCAATCAAGTTTTGTGTCCCTGCCTTTCTATCCACCAAAACCTTGTCCTTACATGTGTCAAAGGAACCAAACCCTTGAGTCCTTGTCTGTGTCTTGACCAAATACTCATGGTCTTACTATGTCCACTAAACCCTCAAATTTTGCATCCTTGTTGACCCAATCCTTGGCCTAAGTCCTTTTGTCACCAGCTGAAAACCAATCAAGTCTTGTGTTCCTTTGTATTTGTCCACCAAAACCTGGTCCTCTTCAGGGCAACCAAACCCTTGGGTCCTTGCGTCTGTGTCTTGACCAAGTGTCGTGTGTCTACCAAATACTCATGATCTTACTATGTCCACTAAATCCTCAAGTCTTGTGTCCCTGTGTCTCTATCCATCAAAACCTTGTCCTTATATGTGTCAAAGGAACCAAATCCTTGAGTCCTTGTGTCTGTATCTTGACCAAATACTCATGGTCTTACGATGTCCCCTAGCTGACCCAATCCTTGTCCTAAGTCCTTTTTTTAGCAGCTGAAAACAAATCAAGACTTGTGGCCATTTGTCTTTGTCCATCAAAACCTGGTCTTTTTCAGGGGAACCAAACCCTTGAGTTCTTGCATTTGTGTCTCGACTCAGTGTCGTGTGTCCACCAGATACTCGTAGTCTTACTATGTCCCCTACAACCTCAAGTTTTGCATATTTGTTGACCCAATCCTTGGCCTAAGTCCTTTTGTCAGCAGCTAAAAACCAATCAAGTCTTGTGTCCCTGTCTTTGTCCACCAAAACCTGGTCCTTGTCATGGGAACCAACCCCTTGGGTCCTTGCATCTGTGTTTTGACCAAATACTCATGGTCTTACTATGTCCACTAAACCCTCAAGTTTATCCTTATTGACCCAAATCTTGTCCCAAGTCCTTTTGTCGGCAGCTGAAAACCGATCCAGTCTTGTGTCCTTGTCTTTGTCCACCAAAACCTGGTCCTTGTCATGGGAACTAACCCCTTGAGTCTTTGCATCCGTGTCTTGACCAAGTGTCTTGTGTCCATCAAATACTCGTAGTCTTACTACACCCCTAAACTCTCAAGTGTCGCATCCTTGTTGGCCCAATAAGTCCTTTTTTTAGCAGCCGGAAACCAATCAAGTCTCCACCAAAACCTGGTCCTTGTCAGGGGAATCAAACCCTTGGGTCCTTGCATCTGTATATTGACCAGATACTCATGGTCTTACTATGTCCACTAAACCCTCAAGTTTATCCTTATTGACCCAAACCTTGTCCTAAGTCCTTTTGTCAGCAGCGGAAAACCAATCAAGTCTTGTGTCCCTGTGTCTTTGTCCACCAAAGCCTGGTCCTTGTCAGGGGAACCAAACCCTTGAGTCCTTGCATCTGTATCTTGACCAGATACTCATGGTCTTACTATGTCCACTAAACCCTCAAGTTTATCCTTATTGACCCAAACCTTGTCCTAAGTCCTTTTGTCAGCAGCGGAAAACCAATCAAGTCTTGTGTCCCTGTGTCTTTGTCCACCAAAGCCTGGTCCTTGTCATGGGAACCAAACCCTTGAGACCTCGCATCCTTAGGGTCTCAGAACAGTTTCCGCTAAACCGTCAAGCGTTTGTGTCCTGCGGACTGACCGTGTCTTTGTGTCCCCGCAGCGCTACCCGGGCCAGGTGAAGTCCAGCCGCCTGAGACAACTCCAGAGTCGTAGACGAGCAGGTCCGCCTCCCAGCATGCAGGCCGCCAGCGTCCAGACCGAGCGCGTCTCCGACCTGCCGGCACTCTCTGCCCCTCCTCCAGAGGACGGCTCCGACAGCGTCTCCCTGCCCGCCATGGACCTGGACCACCTGCGCTCGTCTCCTCCTTTCCTGTCCTTGCCTCCTCCTCCCCCTCCTCCTCCTCCCCCGCCGCCGCCTCCCCCCTCCTTGGAGGACCAGCGCCTGGGCGAGGGGACGGAGCCGGAGCCGGAGTCCTCGGCACCCAAGTGCGAGTCCGACTTCCTGCTGGCGCCTTTCAGTCCTCGCTTCTTCGACAGCAGCCAGCTGCTGACGGCCCGGAAGAAGCTGAGGAAGACGTCCTCCGAGGACACCGCCCGCTGGAGACGAGGTGAGCCGAGTCAAAACTCTGGTCTAAGTGTTCCTGGGAGGCGGGTCTTTTTATATCAACTTACTGCTGCAGATTGACAAAATTGCGATCAAATAAAAAAAAAAAAAAAACTCAAAATTACGTTCTAACGCACCCTGGGAAGAAAAAACAGACAAAACTGCGTGCAACTTCCGGGAGGAATGTCAGAGAGACATGAAACAAAAACCTCTAAGTAGGTCTCACTTAGACCTACATTTTAATCATTGACATCATTCAGCAAAAATCAACAGGAAGTTGGCAATTACCCCTTCAAAACCTCTATGTAGGTCTCACTTAGACCTACATTTTAATCATTGACATCCTTCAGCAAAAATCAACAGGAAGTTGGCAATTACCCCTTCAAAACAAAAGTTTTGTAAAAACCCGTCACCTTTTTTCAAACATTATGGGTGACGGAAAGAAGCACAAGTGTGACCCCAGGATGCAGGGAAGGTAGGTAACGTGAAGGTAAAGATATGTTGAATGGGTATAGGCAGGAAACACCAGCAAAAGTCGGTCCCGTCCATCGCAGATTGCAGCTTTAATTAATATTAATGTTATTATTAATATTAATGTTGTTGTTATTAATAATAAGTAAGTTAGCCATGTGTACTTCCTGTTCTATGGTCGTCGTCACATTCTCTTGCCTCTTATTACTTTCAGTTTAAAAAAATAAAATAAAAAACTTTAATTTATTCAAATTAAAATGTATATATAAATGTATGTATAATTTGTTTAAATAACAATTACTAACCTGGAACTTTTTACAAATTTTAAAAATTAATTTCAACATTATCAAAAATAAAAATGATAAAATAGAATTAAATTTTTTTTTTTTTTTAAATAGTTATATTTTAACAATTACGTTATAGTTACATGTGTACAATGTTTTTAAAAACAAAATTTTATAAGTCAAATAAAATACAATAAACCAAAATTTATATTTGAACTATAACGTTATATTCAAGTTTACATTATTTTTTAAAAACAATATTTTATAACTAAAATTAAAAAAACAAAATGTATATTTTAGCAATTTCATTACATTACGTTTAAATTTTTCTTAAAATTGTTTTTAAAAACCTTTTTAACTAAAAATAATTCAAAATGTATATTTTAACAATATAACTACATTATATTCAAGTTTACATTATTTTTTCAAAACTATTTTATAACCAAAATAAAAACAAAATGTATATGTTAACAATAACTAGATTGTATTTAAAGTGTTTTAAAAACATTTTATAACTAAAATTAAAAAAACAAAATGTATATTTTAACACTATAACTACATGATATTTAAATGTTTACTGTTTTTAAAAAAATATTTTATGACTAAAATAAAATGCAATGAACCAAGATGTATATTTTAATACAACTAATTATATTTAAATTTTTACAATATTTTATAATTAAAATAAACCAAAATGTAGATTTTAACAATATAACTACATATTTAAATGTTTACACTGTTTTAAAAATATATATTTTATAACTAAAATAAAATACAATTAACCACAAAGTATATTTTAATATAACTAATATTTAAATGTTTACATTGTTTTTAAAAACAATATTTCATAAGTTACATAATACAATTAAAACAAAAATGTATATTTTAACAATATAACTACATATTTAAATGTGTCATGTTTACAAGAAACAAAACAATATTTTATAAGTTAAATAATACAATATAACTACATGAAATTTAAATGTTTACACTACTTTTAAAAAAATATTTTATTACTAAAATAAAATAAACCAAACTGTATATTTTAACAACATAACTACATTTTGTTTAAATTGTTTTTAAAAACATTTTATAACTTAAAATAATTCAAGATGTATATTTTAACAATATAACTACATTATAATTACAATTTAAAAACAATTTTATAACTAAAATAAAATACAATAAACCAAAATGTATATTTGAATATAACTACATTATATTTAAATGTTTACATTGTTGTTTTTTTTAAAACTGTTTTATAAGTTAATAAAATAAAAACAAAAATTTATATTTTAACAATATAACTACATTATATTTAAGTTTTCATTGTTTTTAAAAACAGTATTTTATAACTAAAATAAAATTTAATATATATTTTTAACAATATAACTACATAATATTTAAAAGTGTACATTGTTTTTATAAACAATATTTTATAACTAAAATAAAATACAATAAACCAAAATGTATATGTTAATATAATTATATTTAAATGTTTACATTGTTTTTCAAAACAATATTTCATAAGTTAAATACAATAAAAACAAAAATTTATATTTTAACAATATAACTACATGATATTTAAATGTCATGTTTACAAGAAACAAAACCATATCTTATAAGTTAAATAAGCCAATATAACTAAATGATATTTAAATGTTTACACTACTTCTAAAAAAATATTTTATTATTAAAATAAAATAAACCAAAATGTATATTTTAACAACATAACTACATTATGTTTAAATCGTTTTTAAAAACATTTTATAACTAACAATAATTTAAAAAATATATTTTAACAATATAACTACATTATAATCAAAATTCAAAAACAATATTTTATAACTAAAATAAAATACAATAAACCAAAATGTATATTTGAATATAATTACATTATATTTAAATGTTTACTTTGTTGTTGTTTTTTTTAAACTATGTTTTATAAGTTAATACAATAAAAACTAAAATTTATATTTTACAAATATAACTACATTATATTTAAATGTACATTGTTTTTAAAAACAGTATTTTATAACTAAAATAAAACAAAATATATTTTAACAATATAACTACATATTTAAATGTTTACATTGTTTTATAAACAATATTTTATAACTACAATAAAATACAATAAACCAAAATGTATATTTTAGTATAACTACATTATATTTAAATGTTTATAGTTTTTTTTAAATAATTTTTTGTTAGTTAAATAATACAATAAATAAAACATTTATATTTTAACAATATAACTACATTATATTTAAATGTTTACATTGTTTTTAAAAACAATATTTTATAACTGAAATAAAACAAACCAAAATATATATTTCAACAATATAACTACATGATATTTAAATGTTCACATTGTTTGTATAACTAAAATAAAATACAATAAACCAAAATGTATATTTTAGTATAACTACATTATATTTAAACGATTACATAGTTTTTTTAAAAACAACAATTTTTTGTAAGTTAAATACAATAAAAAAATGTACATTTTAACAGTATAACTACATATTTAAATGTTTACATTGTTTTTAAAAACAATAATTTATAACTAAAATAAAATAAACCAAAATATATATTTCAACACTATAACTACATGATATTTAAATGTTTATATTGTTTTTATAAACAATATTTTATAAATAAAATAAAATACAATAAATCAAAATGTATATTTTAGTATAACTACATTATATTTAAATGTTTATAGTTTTTTAAAAATAATTTTTTGTAAGTTAAATAATACAATAAATAAAACATTTATATTTTAACAATACAACTACATTATATTTAAATGTTTACATTGTTTTTTAAAACAATATTTTCTAACTAAAATAAAACAAACCAAAATATATATTTCAACAATATAACTACATATTGAAATGTTTACATTGTTTTTATAACTAAAATAAAATACAGTAAACCAAAATGTATATTTTAGTATAACTACATTATATTTAGTTTTGTAAAAACAACAATTTTTTGTAAGTTAAATACAATAAAAAAATGTACATTTTAACAGTATAACTACATGATATTTAAATGTTTACATTGTTTTTAAAAACAATAATTTATAACTAAAATAAAATAAACCAAAATATATATTTCAGCACTATAACTACATGATATTTAAATGTTTACATTGTTTTTATAAACAATATTTTATAAATTAAATAAAATACAATAAACCAAAATGTATATTTTAGTATAACTACATTATATTTAAATGTTTATAGTTTTTTAAAAATATTTTTTTGTAAGTTAAATAATACAATAAATAAAACATTTATATTTTAACAATATAAATAGATTATATTTAAATGTTTACATTGTTTTTATAAACAATATTTTATAACTGAAATAAAACAAACCAAAATATATATTTCAACAATATAACTACATGATATTTAAATGTTCACATTGTTTTTATAACTAAAATAAAAGACAATAAACCAAAATATATATTTTAGTATGAATACATTATATTTAAACGTTTACATAGTTTTTTAAAAACAACAATTTTTTGTAAGTTAAATACAATTAAAAAAATGTACATTTTAACAATATAACTACATGATATTTAAATGTTTACATTGTTTTTAAAAACAGTATTTTATAACTAAAATAAAACAAAATATATTTTAACAATAAAACTACACATTTAAATGTTTACATTGTTTTATAAACAATATTTTATAACTACAATAAAATACAATGAACCAAAATGTATATTTTAGTATAACTACATTATATATAAATGTTTACATAGTTTTTTAAAAACAACTATTTGTTGTAAGTTAAATACAATAAATAAAAAATGTATATTTTAACACTATAAGTACATTATATTTAAATGTTTACATTGTTTTTAAAAACAATAATTTATAACTAAAATAAAATAAAGCAAAATATATATTTCAACACTATAATTACATGATATTTAAATGTTTACATTTTTTTTATAAACAATATTTTATAACTAAAATAAATTACAATAAACCAAAATGTATATTTTAGTATAACTACATTATATTTAAATGTTTACATAGTTTTTTAAAAACAATTTTTTGTAAGTTAAATAATACAATAAATAAAAAAATTATATTTTAACAATATAACTACATTATATTTAAATGTTTACATTGTTTTTATAACTAAAATAAAATACAATATAACTACATATTTAAATGTTTACGTTGTTTTTATAACTAAAATAAAATACAATAAACCAAAATGTATATTTTAGTATAACTACATTATATTTAGTTTTTTAAAAACAACAATTTTTTGTAAGTTAAATACAATAAAAAATGTACATTTTAACAGTATAACTACATGATATTTAAATGTTTACATTGCTTTTAAAAACAATAATTTATAACTAAAATAAAATAAACCAAAATATATATTTCAACACTATAACTACATATTTAAATGTTTACATTGTTTTTATAAACAATATTTTATGAATAAGATAAAATACAGTAAACCAAAATGTATATTTTAACTACATTATATTTAAATGTTTATAGTTTTTTTTTAATTATTTTTTGTAAGTTAAATAATACAATAAATAAAACATTTATATTTTAACAATATAACTAGGTTATATTTAAATGTTTACATTGTTTTTAAAAACAATATTTTATAACTGAAATAAAACAAACCAAAATATATTTTTCAACAATAGAACTACATATTTAAATGTTTACATTGTTTTTATAACTAAAATAAAAGACAGTAAACCAAAATGTATATTTTAGTATAAATACATTATATTTAAACGTTTACATTGTTTTTTAAAAACAACAATTTTTTGTAAGTTAAATACAATAAAATGATGTACATTTTAACAGTATAACTACATTATATTTAAATGTTTACATTGTTTTTAAAAACAGTATTTTATAACTAAAATAAAACAAAATATATTTTAACACTATAACTACACATTTAAATGTTTACATTGTTTTATAAACAATATTTTATAACTACAATAAACCAAAATGTATATTTTAGTATAACTACATTATATATAAATGTTTACATAGTTTTTTAAAAACAACTATTTTTTGTAAGTTAAATAATACAATAAATAAAAAAATTATATTTTAACACTATAAGTACATTATATTTAAATGTTTACATTGTTTTTAAAAACAATAATTTATAACTAAAATAAAATAAAGCATAATATATATTTCAACACTATAATTACATATTTAAATGTTTACATTGTTTTTATAAACAATATTTTATAACTAAAATAAAATACAATAAACCAAAATGTATATTTTAGTATTACTACATTATATTTAAATGTTTACATAGTTTTTTAAAAACATTTTTTTGTAAGTTAAATAATACAATAAATAAAAAAATTATATTTTAACAATATAACTACATTATATTTAAAAGTTTACATTGTTTTTAAAAACAATATTTTATAACTGAAATAAAATAAACCAAAATATATATTTCAACACTATAACTACATGATATTTAAATGTTTACATTGTTTTTATAAACAATATTTTATAAAATAAAATACAGTAGACCATAATGTATATTTGAGTATATTACATTTAAATGTTTAAAGTTTTAAAAAAAACAAAAACGTTTTATAAGTTAATACAATAGAAACAAAAATGTATATTTTAACAATATAACTACATGATGTTTACAAGAAACAAAACAAAAACAGCATCTTTATCACTCCAATGGCGTTCCTCACCCAATGGTCGCTGCATGCCGTGCGCGGTACATGCTGGTGGTCTACAAGTGACGTGTGTGTTGCGTCCCCAGCGAGCTCCCCCATGGACGAGGTCCTGGCGTCGCTGAAGCGCGGCAGCTTCCACCTGAGGAAGGCGGAGCTGCGCGTGTTGGCGCCCGACCCGGACGACGACAGCAACAACATCCTGGCCCAGATCCGCCAGGGCGTGCGCCTCAAGCAGGTACGCCTGCGCCCCGAGCAGCAACGCCCGCCGCGCCACGCCCGCGGCTTCCCGCACTCGGCAGACGCCCTCACGCGCAGCATCCACGAGGCCCTGCGGCGGATCAAGGAGGCGTCGCCCGACTCCGAGTCCGAGGACGAAGGCCTGCCCTGCACCGACTGGGAGAACTGAGCAGAACTAATGGAAACACAAATCAACTTTTCTACCACGTCGGAGTCTTTTATGAACTTTTTTTTTTTTTTTTTTTTATTATGACCGAATGTGGGAAATCACCTAAAGTTTACCAGAAACTTCCAATAGAGATTGGCTCACTTTACCAACACTGCCCCCTGCTGGTCACAGCGCATTATTTCCTCCTCTTCACTGCCTTCTCCCCTTCTATTATTATTATTATTATTATTATTACTACGTGTGTTGTGTGCTTTTTATTATTATTTAAACGCGGTGTATGAAACCTTCCCCGAGCTAAACGGCGCTAACAACAAAGACGTACGTGATTTCTAACTTTCATTTTTGTCTGCTTTTTTGCGCTGTTTTTTTTTCGTTTTTTGAGTTTTGAGTCGTCTTGTCGTTCCGTTGTTTGGGTTAGTTTTGAAGAAGAAGAAGAAAAAGGAGCAGAAGGAGCCGAGGGGGACCAGTCGGACCTCACAGCAGACGTGCAATAATATCAATTCACTTTACTGAATGACGACTAAAACAAATTATATATATATAAATATATATATATATATATCTGCATGCTTAAATGTATTTATTGAGGCTTCATATTTTAAAGATGTGTTGGTTTTTTTTAAGAACAATCGCTGTTTTTGTATGGAGGCGTGGTTTTTGTCTGCCAAAATTCAATAAAAAAATTAAACATTAAATGTGAAATACTTTGTAAAACTATTTATTTAGAACTTTTTGAGTGAATGCTCCAAACATTCACTCACATGCTTTCCTACACCAACATTCATCCTATTATTATTATTATTATCCACATTTTGGCGCGCTCTACCTTCCGCATTTTTCACCCGATTCAAAGCGTTCCAACTTCAAAGTGTTCAGTCATTTTTTGGAATGGCAGGTTTTTCCTTGACTGATTCCTAAAATTCCCACATTTCCCAGAATTCCAGGTTTCCCGCGACATTTTTCCCAATTCAGAATGAATTGGCCATTTTTCAACCTTTCACCATTTCCACGTTTCAACCAATTCAAACCATTCCACCATCCTAGAAATTCCAACTAGCATTTTTCCAAGCTCAAAAAATGTCCAGGATTTTCTAGTTTTCCAGGACATTTTTCCCCATTCAGAATGAATTGGCCATTTTTCAACTCTTTACCATTTACACATGTTTCACACAATTCAAACCATTCCACCTTCAAGACATTCCACCATCCTGGAAATTCAAACTAGCTATTTCAACATTTCTCGACTATTTTAAAAATGTCAACACCAACCATTTTAACTCATTCTAGTCTTAACATTTTCCCCAAAAATCCCACTTTTCCAGAAATTCCCAAATTTCCATTGAAAAGAATGGGGTATTTTTCAAACTTCCACATGTTTCAACCTATTCAAACCATTCCACCTTCAACACATTCCACCATCCTGGAAATTCAAACTAGCCTTTTTCAAAGTTCAAAAAATGTCCAGGATTTTCCAGAATTCCTGGTTTTCCAAAGTCCTATTTCCACCCTTTTTTCTGGCGACTACTTCCACATTTTTCAACCCACTTCAACCATTCAACTGCCAAAAAAATCCTCTTAATCGGGTCAAAAAACAGTCGTTTTTTGAACTGGGAAAAATTCCATGAATTCCATATTACCATTTCTCTATTCAACATGTTACTATTTCAACATTTCTCGACCATTTTAAAAATGTCAACACCAACCATTTTAACTAATTTTCCCAAAAAAATCCCACTTTTCCAGAAATTCCCAAATTTCCACAAAATTCCCATTGAAAAGAATGCGGTATTTTTCAAACTTCCAAATTTTTCAACCAATTCAAACCATTCCACCTTCAACACATTCCGCCATCCTGGAAATTCAAACTAGCCTTTTTCCAAGTTCAAAAAATGTCCAGGATTTTCCAGAATTCCTGGTTTTCCAAAGTCCTATTTCCACCCTTTTTTTCTGGCGACTACTTCCACATTTTTCAACCCACTTCAACCATTCCACTGTCAAAAAATTCCTCTTATTCAGGTCAAAAAACAAAGTTGTTTTTTGAACTGGGAAAAATTCCAGGAATTCCACATTACCATTTCTCAATTCAACATGTTACTATTTCAACATTTCTCGACCATTTTAAAAAATGTCAACACCAACCATTTTAACTCATTCAAGTCTTTTAACATTTTCCAAAAAAATCCCACTTTTCCAGAAATTCCCAAATTTCCATGAAATTTCCATTGAAAAGAATGGGGTATTTTTCAAACTTCCACATGTTTCAACCTATTCAAACCATTCCACCTTCAACACATTCCGCCATCCTGGAAACTCAAACTAGCCTTTTTCCAAGTTCAAAAAATGTCCAGGATTTTCCAGAGCCCTATTTCCACCCTTTTTTCTGGCGACTACTTCCACATTTTTCAACCCACTTCAACCATTCCACTGACAAAAAATTCCTCTTAATCGGGTCAAAAAACAAATTTGTTTTTTGAACTGGGAAAAATTCCAGGAATTCCACATTACCATTTCTCAATTCAACATGTTACTACTTCAACTTTTCTCTACCATTTTAAAAAATGTCAACACCAACCATTTTAACTCATTCAAGTCTTTTAACATTTTCCAAAAAAAATCCCACTCTTTCAGAAATAAATGGGTTGTACTTGTATAGCGCTTTTCTACCTTCAAGGTACTCAAAGCGCTTTGACACTACTTCCACATTTACCCATTCACACACACATTCACACACTGATGGAGGGAGCTGCCATGCAAGGCGCCAACCAGCACCCATCAGGAGCAAGGGTGAAGTGTCTTGCTCAGGACACAACGGACGTGACGAGGTTGGTTCTAGGTGGGATTTGAACCAGTGACCCTCGGGTTGCGCACGGCCACTCTGCCACTGCGCCACGCCGTCCCAAAAAATGTCCAGGATTTTCCACCCTTTTTTCTGGCGACTACTCCTTCCACATTTTTCAACCCACTTCAACCATTCCACTGTCCAAAAATTCCTCTTAATCGGGTCAAAAAACAAAGTAGTTTTTTGAACTGGAAAAATTCCCAGTTTTCGCCAAATTCCATATTAGCATTTCCCAATTCAACATGTTACTACTTCAACATTTCCCAACCGTTTTAAAAATGTCAACACCAATCATTTTAACATTTCCCCCCCCAAAAAATCCTACTTTTCCCTGAATTCCCAAATTTCCATGAAATTCCCATTGAAATGAATGGAATGTCTTTTACTGGGAAGTGAGAAGTCACAATTTAGAGAGCGTTTCCACGTCAGCGGTTTATTCACAAAGTCTCTCAAAGCAACAACGAGCCCTTGAATAGCAAAAGTGTTTCTCATTTTTGGCAAGAGGAAGAAAGAAAAAAACAAAACAATATCTCGCTACCAAAAGGCAACATCGACAAAAAAAGGAAGATATTTGGCAAAAAAAAAAAAAAAAAAAATCAAACACAAAAATCTCAGAACCTTCGATAAATAGTGGAAAATATTGCCATTTTTAAATAGTAACTAAAGAGTACCAGAGATTTAGTGGCAACAAGAAGAAGAAAAAAATAAAGTCTTTTTTGGAACGCGTGCACCAGAAAGTTTAAGTACCTGAAAATGTCGCTCACTGGCGCCCTCCTGTGCGCGGCCAGAGAATAGCGTACCTTGGCGCAAGTCCTGGCTTTTGGCTGCTGATGTCATAGGAAAAAAAAAACAAGACAAAATCATCGAACGTCGCAGGAAGGCAAGTGGGATCCAAGCCGCCGGGACTTGGCTCTTGTAAACGTGGCGAACGGAAGGTGTAAACAAAGATGTGGGGCCGCCTTAGCTGCACTCCAGCAGTTTGGCCAGCGCCTCCCTCAGCTGGCTGAGCTCCAGGATCTTGCCGTCCAGCAACTGCAGCAGCGAGCGCAAACTCTGCCGGAAGCTTTCCTTCTCGCGCCGGTCGGCCTCCACGCGCTGCTCCAGTTCGCCCAGCTGGGCCTCCAGCGCCTGGTTCCTCTGCTCCACCGCCTGCGGGGGGAGGGGCGGTAACTCAGTTACCGACCTACAGGTCTCGTGTAAGTAGGCCTGGGCGATATATGGAACGTACTCGACATATCGCGGGTTCGTCTCTGTGCGATATAAAAAATGACTTATCGTATTTCCTTGAATTTCCGCCGGGGCGCTAATTAATTTAAAACCTCTTCTCACTCCGGCGTTTACCAAAGGCATGCAGTAAATTTAGGCCTGCGCTTATAAATTTGAGTGTGATGTAAAGATACCATCATGAAAAGCACATTTAATAAAAAAAAACCTTATTATGGTCTTACCTTTACTTATTAATGAAGTCCATGCGCAGCTCCTTCTGATCAAAAGCATCAATAACTTGTTTATAGAAGTCTTCCTTATCTTTCTTCAGTTTTAAGTCTGTCTGTCTCGATGGAGATCTTCCTTTATTACCTCCTGCTTCGATTGAAAGTCCAGTTTAGAAAACTGTTCTATTTTAGATATGTAATCCTCCGTGTTAAAAGTGCAAGCGAGAGGAAAAAATAAACGATCGCTGCTCACTCTTGCTGCTTGTTGTCACTTCTTCTGCAGCCGAGTAGTCGCAAGAAGGATCACTAGCGCCCTCTACCACCAGGAGGCGGGAGTCATTTAATGACTCATATTTGACACACGCAGCTACGGTATATTAATAAAACATAGCTGCTTACTGTTCTTTTTAGCATATTCAATAGCTTGGACCTTAAATCAAACTGAATAGCTCTTAAAGGCCTACTGAAAGCCACTACTAGCGACCACATAGTCTGATAGTTTATATATCAATGATAGAATATTAACATTGCAAAACATGCTGATATGGCCTTTTTAGTTTACTAAATTGCAATTTTAAATTTCACGCGAAGTGTCGTGTTGAAAACATTGCGGTAGGATGACACGAATGATGACGCGTAGCGGACATTATTTTCCAGTCCGATCCAAGCTTAAAGTAGTCTGCTTTAAACACATTTTTACACAGTATTCTGGACATCGGTGTTGCTGAATCTTTTGCAATTTGTTCAATTAATAATGGAGAAGTCAAAGTAGAAAGATGGAGGTGGGAAGCTTTTAGCCTTTAGCCACACAAACACACAGTGTTTCCTTGTTTAAAATTCCCGAAGATGAAGCTTTACTATGGATCAGAGCGGTCAAACGAACATGGATCCCGACCAAATGTCAACCGGCAGTTTTCGGTGAGAAAATTGTGGTAATAAGTCGCCTCTTACCGGAGACATCAGCGGAGCTTCCGTCTTGCTGCAGCTGCGTGACTTCCCTCAGAGACTCTGGCGTCAACACACCCGTGGCCACACTCCTCAGACTTTCAGGTACTTTACAATCTCACTTAAAGACTAGTAACACAATAGGCAGATAAGAGATCTTCCAGAATTATCCTAGTAAATCAATGGTTGGAATGGGGGGTTAAATCAGCACGATTCCCGGGCGCGGCACCGCTGCTGCCCACTGCTCCCCTCCCCTCCCAGGGGGTGAACAAGGGGATGGGTCAAATGCAAAGGACAAATTTCGCCCCACCTAGTGTGTGTGGGACAATCATTGATTCATTATCTTTTTAAGTGTGTCTAACAACATCTGAATCACTCTCACTGCCCTCGCGTTTTTTTTCTTTCTAGTCCTCCACTCTAAATTTCCTCATCCACGAATCTTTCATCCTCACTCAAATTAATGGGGAAATTGCCGCTTTCTCGGTCCGAATAGCTCTAGCTGCTGCTGGCCATGATTGTAAACAATGTGAGGAGCCCTACAACCCGTGACGTCACGCGCACATCGTCTGCTACTTCTGGTAAAGGCAAGGCTTTTTTATTAGCGACCAAAAGTTGCGAAATTTAACGTCAATGTTCTCTACTAAATCCTTTCAGCAAAAATATGGCAATATCGCGAATTGATCAAGTATGACACATAGAATGGACCTGCTATCCCCGTTTAAACAAGAAAATCTAATTTCAGTAGGCCTTTAATTTAGTGTTGTTTTGATATTTCATTTTAGTGACATCATGCACAAAAGTGCACTCAGCTTGTTTTAAAATGTCTCTGACCATCTTGCACTTTTTTGGGAAATGACATGAATGTCTGTGTAACTGCTTAATAACTGTTTCATAAATACACTTTTAGTTGTGATTTCCCTCTCTGCATGAAAGTTTAAAAGTAGCATATATGAATGCAGTATGAAGAAGAATAGAATCATCATACTGCTGGGATTATATGCATCAAGTGTTCATTCAAAGCTAAGGCAAATGATGGAGATTATCATCGTGTATCGTGATATGGCCTAAAAATATCCTGATATCAAAAAAAGGCCGTATCGCCCAGCCCTAGGTGTAAGCCCCGCCCCCTTCCTCACCTGCAGCTTGTGTGTGAGCGAGTCTCTTTGGGAGTGAAACTGGTTGGCACTCTGCACGTCCATCTTCAGACGCTCCAACTCCTGGCGAGAGAGGAGGCGGAGAGGTCAAAGTTGACAGGCGTGCACGTGAGCGTGCGCGCGCACGTACGTCCTCCTTGCTCCTCAGCGCCTCCTCCAGCTCCTCGATGGTGCGGTTCAGCGCCGTCTTGTCCGACCTCGCCGCCGTGGTCTGCCCGCTGACGCACTCCAGCTCTGTCACCTTGGCGCAAGTTTTTTTTTTTGGTTTTTAAACAAAAAAAAAGGGCAAACTTGCTAATTTGGCCTTCATACCCGTCTATGCAGCCGCTCCGCCTCCTCTTGGTAGGCGCCCAGCTGCTGCTTCCACTGCTTCACGTTAGCTGTGGACTCCAGCAGCGCCGCCGTCAGCTTAGCGTTGTTGCCTTTTAGTGCCGCTAGCTCCGCCTCCCAGTGCTTGTTGACGCTCGGGGAGCTGCGGACACGCATGTAGACGTTAGTGGCTTGCTAGCACATATATTCTTATCACTTCATAACAATATTACAAGATGGCTGCTATTAATACTATTATTATGGGCCCACATTATTATTCCACATACTTGATTATTATTATAGTTCCGCACGTTTCTCTTACACTTGATATGCCACGATTCGGCTAACGAACCCCCACATATGTTATACCGCCGGAAAGGTCTCGTTCATGCCAATAGGGGCATTTTGAATGACGAACATTTTGTGTTACCATGGCAACGCTGATCACAAATAAAAAAAATTAAAAAATGGGCCAATCAAATGGGTACATTTGTGAGGAATACCGTATTTCCTTGAATTGCCGCAAGGCATATGCGCCTGCCTTGAATTACCGCCGGGTCAAACTCGTGACGTCACGAGTGAACCTTCCTCTGTCATCATTTTCAAAATGGAGGAGGCTGATTTCAATACCGGTAATTTGAAATCGCATAAAGGGAAGAAGATTAAGAGCTATTCTGTAGAATTTAAGGTCAAGCTTACATCACACTCAAATTTTTACTGCAAGCCTTTGGCAAGTGCCGGAGTGAGAAGAGGTTTTAAAATAATTAGCGCATGCTTACTTTTACCGCACGCCTTTGGTAAGCGCAGGAGTGAGAAGAGGTTTTCAAATAATTAGCGCATGCTTACTTTTACCGCATGCCTTTGGTAAGCGCAGGAGTGAGAAGAGGTTTTAAAATAATTAGCGCATGCTTACTTTTACCGCATGCCTTTGGTAAGCGCAGGAGTGAGAAGAGGTTTTAAATTAATTAGCGCATGCTTACTTTTACCGCATGCCTTTGGTAAGCGCCGGAGTGAGAAGCGGTTTTCAAATAATTAGCGCATGCTTACTTTTACCGCATGCCTTTGGTAAACGCAGGAGTGAGGTTTTAAAATAATTAGCGCATGCTTACTTTTACCGCACGCCTTTGGTAAGCGCAGGAGTGAGAAGAGGTTTTAAAATAATTAGCGCATGCTTACTTTTACCGCATGCCTTTGGTAAGCGCAGGAGTGAGAAGAGGTTTAATATAATTAGTGCGTGCTTACTTTTACCACATGCCTTTGGTAAGCGCAGGAGTGAGAAGAGGTTTTCAAATAATTAGCGCATGCTTACTTTTACCGCATGCCTTTGGTAAACGCAGGAGTGAGAAGAGGTTTTAAAATAATTAGCGCATGCTTACTTTTACCGCACGCCTTTGGTAAGCGCAGGAGTGAGAAGAGGTTTTAAAATAATTAGCGCATGCTTACTTTTACCACATGCCTTTGGTAAACGCAGGAGTGAGAAGAGGTTTTAAAATAATTAGCGCATGCTTACTTTTACCGCATGCCTTTGGTAAGCGCAGGAGTGAGAAGAGGTTTTAAAATAATTAGCGCATGCTTACTTTTACCGCGTGCCTTTGGTAAGCGCAGGAGTGAGAAGAGGTTTTAAAATAATTAGCGCATGCTTACTTTTACCGCATGCCTTTGGTAAGCGCAGGAGTGAGAAGAGGTTTTAAAATAATTAGCGCATGCTTACTTTTACAGCATGCCTTTGGTAAGCGCAGGAGTGAGAAGAGGTTTTAAATCTATTAGCGCGCCGGCGGCAATTCAAGGAAATAAGGTATATATTATTTTTAATATATATAAAAAAAAAAAATTTAAACTCTCTATTGAGATTTTATTTACATTATAATATAATATTAAAATTTCCCATTTTTAAAAATACATATTGTTAGTATTAGTAAGAACGAAAAACGTATACTTTTTAAAATATAATTTCATCATTTCAGATATTTTACAAAATAATTTCAATTTTATTAAAAATAAAAACGATAAAATACAATGATATTATAAATAATACAATGTATGCCATTTTTATTTTACTTTTAAAAATATAATTAAAATGTGCATATGTAATTTTGTTAGAATTAAAAATAAAAGTAATCAAATCCAACAATTTTAAATTAAACAAAAACGTATGAATTTTTATTTTATTATTTCCAGTCATAATTGTATTATTTATTAATGTACATCTTAAATATCTTAAAAATACATAAAATACACTTTACAATATTAAAACATTTGAAAAAATTATGAATAAAACTTGACATAGACATTTTTATTTTAATGTATAACAACAGTATGACACAACGTATTCATATTTTTAAATGAATATATTTTATTAGAATAAAAAATAATAAAATACAAAAATTATAATTAAATAATAAAAATAAAAATATATATTTTTATTTGTATATATAATTACAATATGATTTTAATATTATAAAAATTACATATTTTAAATAGATATATTTTTTAAATAATTTCAAACAACATATTAATATTTTTAAATAAATATATTTTATTAGAATAAAAAATAAAATACAAAAGTTATAATTAAATAATAAAAATAAAGAAATATATTTTTATTTTTAAATATAATTACAATATGATTTTAATATTATAAACAATACATTTCTTAAATAAATATACTTTTTAAATAATTTCAAACAAAATATTAATATTTTTAAATAAATATATTTTATTAGAATAAAAAATAAAATACAAAAATTATAATTAAATTATAAAAATAAAGAAATATATTTTTATTTTTAAATATAATTACAATATGATTTTAATATCATAAACATTACATTTTTAAAATAAATATATTTTTTAAAGAATTTCAAACAGATGATATACTACAATAAAATCAAGAATGACAAATGATATCCATCAATCTATTTTCTACCGCTTATCCCTTTCGGGGTCGCGGGGGGTCTGGAGCCTATCTCAGCTGCATTTGTATCGTTATTTGTATCGTATTTTTAAATACATTTTGATTATGATAGAATATTTAGATTTTACATATTTGAATTATTGAAAAAGTACATTTTATCAGCATTACTAATGAAAACGATAAAATACAACAATTATAATTGTATATATTTTTGGGTACATATAATTACAATATTTTATATATTTAAATTTTACATGAGATAGGCTCCAGCATCCACCGCCACCCCTCAAGGGTCAAGCGGTAGGAAATGGATGGATATTTCAAATATACAAAAATATGTATTTCAATAATATTGAAAATAAAAACTAAATGCAACAAAAGCGTGGACTAATAATAAAAATACATCAACATTTTTATTGGCCTTTTTTGTTGTAGTTGAAAATCAAATTATAATACAATATTTAAAGTTTACAGATTTAATTGATACAAAATACATTTAATTAGGATTACAAATAAAAATGATAAAATATGATGCATTTTTAGTTTTTTATTTCTTAAATTAGATTATGATTTAAACTGTCCATATTTCTAATATGAAGATACATTTTATAAATAAGAAAATTAAAATGATGTGAAATGATAAAATAAAATAAAATATATTAACATACAGGAGTATTATTGATATGAAATATGTCGCATGTTTTCATGCGAGAGAAACTTTGTGGCTTTTTTCTGGAAATTTCTCTGATGCATTGTTTCTTCCAAATGAAATAAACAATAAAAATGAGTAAATTACGGTAAATGTTAATTAATTAAAATGATTTAATTCACGACCAAATGATTTAATAAGTGACATAAGTAGTTTTAATCAAATTAAATAAAAACAAAGTGAAATTGTGAAAGGTGATCCTAAATAATCTTATTAAAATGAATTTATCATTTCATTCTTGTCTGATAGTTAGTTTAAAAAACTTTTTTTTTAAACATATGAAGTAGTTTGTGTTACATCTTGAAAGCAGCATTTGTGTTATTATTGTGAGATTGTAAGTGCGTCACCCACCTGTGGGAGAAGACAAGTGCATTGTGGGAAGGCTCCGCTCCTCCCCGAGCTTCAAAGGGCTGCGGCGTGTCGGGCGCCGCTCTCTCGTCCTCGTTGCCGTTCACGCTCTCAGAGGTCAAAGGCGACGGCGGGGCAAGACCGCCGGTGGACTCCTGGGCGACACAAACGTTTGGATGTCATTGCTGGCGGGCCCGCGTTGCCATGGCGACCAACGGGGGGAGGGGAAGTTGAGTTGGTCTGGCGTGGGAGGAGACCAAAGACGATGCCACCAAAACGGGACGTGGGAGGAGCTTGTTTAAGGGTGGGAAGGGCCATCGTGTTACGTTTACCTTCTTTAAAGCGTGTTTGTTGGCCGCTAACACCGTCCGTGTCACAGCGCCGCCCTGTGGAGCGGTCGGGCAGAGGCAGGCGACGGGCGTTAGCTGAGCACGCGTGACGTAGCAGGGGCGCTAAAGAAGAATCGGGCGTAAAAGGCGGCCGTGTTTGTTTACCTGGGAGGGCGTGCTGGTGAACTCCGTCTTCTCCTGGTTCTTCTCCTTGGCCAGCCGCGCCGCCTCCTTGAACTCCGCAAACTTGTCTGCAAACTGGAAAGAAAAGTGGCCCGGTCACTGGCCGTCGCCCACGCCGACGGGCGGCGGTGGATGGAGACCTTGCTGAGGTGGCCCTCGGACGAGAAGCCCAGGCCGTAGACGGTGTTGGCGCGGCTGTCGGCCCACTGGCCGAACTTCTGCGACGTCTTGGTGAAGGTCATGTTGGGGGTGATGGTGCTGTTGATGACGGCCTGCGCGACACCACAAACACACATCACACTTCAACCACTCTAACACCGCCGCTTGCCAGCATGTCTCGTTATGACTGAAGTCAATTGTATTTATATAGCGCTTTTCTCCAGTGACTCGATATCTAAGTTACATTTAAACCAGTGTGGGTGGCGCTGGGAGCAGGTGGGTAAAGTGTCCAAGGTTGACGGCAATAACTAGGATGGCGGAAGTGGGGATCGAACCCAGAACCCTCAAGTTGCTGGCATGGCCACTATAGCAACCGAGCTATACCGCCCAATGAGGACTGAGGACATGCTAACAAGCTACGACGGAGGAGAAGCACGCCCTACCATACTGGCTAGGGGACTGAGGGCAGATGAAGCAACGTGGAGACTGCGGAGCCCGACAACACAGCGCTAAGACATAGCAACACCGTAAGCTGTCGCTAGAAAGTGTGTTTGTTTTGCTGTCATCGACGGCTACATGCTGACATCGGAGTGCAACGAGGGGCTCTAGCGTGCAGCCAGGTGGAGACTGCGGAGTCCACAAATGCAGAGCTGGTACATTGCAGCAGGGTAAGCTAAAGCTAGCAGGTGTGTTTATTTTTGTCTTAACTTCTATGTTATTAATGTCAGAGCGCAACAAGGGTCTTTTGCATGTACCTGGCAGCTGCAGCCATGGGGAGACTGCGGAGTCCACACAGAACAGGGTAAGCTTAAGCTAGCGAGGGGGCTTTTTTTGTTTGTTTGTTTGTTTAAACTACCCATGCCATCATCCACAGCCAGAGTACATGCTGTCAGAATGCGACAATGCATTTACATCTTCATGGAGACTGAGGGCAGCTGCATCCACGTGGACATCGAGACAGGGTAAGTTAACGCTACATTTGTTTTGGTGTAAACCGCCATGCCATCATCCACAGCTACATGCTAACATCAGAGAGCAACGAGGGCCTCTAGTGTGTACCGGGCAGCTGCAGCCAAAGGGAGACTGCGGAGTCCACACAGAATAGGGTAAGCTTAAGCCAGCAAGTGGGCTTTTTTTTGTTCGTTTGTGTAAACTACCCATGCCATCATCCACAGCCAGAGTACATGCTGTCAGAATGTGACAATGCATTTACATCTTCATGGAGACTGAGGGCAGCTGCATCCACGTGGACATCGAGACAGGGTAAGCTAACATTACATTTATTTTGGTGTAAACCGCCATGCCATCATCCACAGCTGCATGCTAACATCAGAGAGCAACAAGGGTCTCTTGCGTGTACCGGGTAGCTGCAGCCATGGGGAGACTGCGGAGTCCACACAGAATAGGGTAAGCTTAAGCCAGCAAGTGGGCATTTTTTTTTGTTTGTTTAAACTACCCATGCCATCATACACAGCCAGACTACATGCTGTCAGAATGCGACAATGCATTTACATCTTCATGGAGACTGAGGGCAGCTGCATCCACGTGGACATCAAGACAGGGTAAGCTAACGCTACATTTATTTTGTTGTAAATCGCCATGCCATCATCCACAGCTACATGCTAACATCAGAGAGCAACGAGGGCCTCTTGCGTGTACCGGGCAGCTGCAGCCATGGGGAGACTGCGGAGTCCAAGGCCGTTCAATAAGCTAGCATTAGCATCAGTTCCTGCTTGTACCTGCCAGTAGGAGGTACTCCCGGTTCCCTCGATGCTATCACATTGACAACACACGCGCGCCCGAGCACATTTATCCAGAGCCTCACCAAGGCGTAAACAACAAGGCCAGAGGCCCAGCAATGTGGCTTTTTTACGTGTCATCCAGGACCTTGGTTCCGTCCAGGCTGATGATCCGGTACACGTTCCTGGTGCTGTCAAAGAAGTAGGAAACGGTGACGGCGTGCTTGCTGGTGGCCACCCAGTTCTTCTTTGTGGCCGGGTCGATCTGGAAGATGTGCGCCCGCGTGCTGAAGATGGGCTGCTCGCTGCGGGGGGGGGGAAGGGTAACGATTAGCACACAGCTAATGCAGTACCTATAAAAGGCCACCGGGCGACAGTTCCCCTTACATAACATCTCAAAGGGTGAGTAGTTTTGCTTTTATCAAGCTGGGGCCGTATTTATCAAGCCTCTTAGAGCGCCATTTTACACTTAAGTCCTGAGAATTTGCGAAATTTAGTCCTACTCTCAAACTTAAGAATAAAAGCTATTTATCAACTTTTTTAAGTCTAAGAATCACTCCTACTCTCCACGATATTTAAGAGACCTTCAGAGGTGTCCTAAGTGGTTAGGAGTCAGAGGTGGGTAGTAACGCGCTACATTTACTCCGTTACATTTACTTGAGTAACTTTTGGGATAAATTGTACTTCTACAAGTAGTTTTTATGCAACATACTTTTACTTTTACTTGAGTATATTTATAGAGAAGAAACGCTACTTTTACTCCGTTCCATTTATCTACATTCAGCTCGCTACTCGCTACTTTTTTTTTTATCGATCTATTAATGTTTGTTTTGGTTTATGACAGAGCTTCAAAGTAGAATCTACGCATGCCTGCGTTTCACCAATCACATGCAGTCACTTTTGACGTTGAACCAATCAAACAGAGCCAGGCGGTCACATGACCATGATACGTAAAACCCGACTTAAAACATGTTGACAAACTTATTGGGGTGTTACCATTTAGTGGTCGATTGTACGGAATATGTACTGTACTGTCCAATCTACTAATAAAAGTTTCAATCAATCAATCAAAAGTGTAAAGGAAAAAAGACACTTTTTATTTCGACCATACTTCCCGTCAAAAGCCTAAAGACTGATCGCACAGTTCCTGTCTTCACAATAAAAGCGCCGCTCCATCGCGCCTGCGTTAACAAAATAAGAGTCTCCGAAAGCCAGCGCAAACAAGCTAGCAAGCTACGGAGTTTGCCGCCAATGTATTTCTTGTAAAGTGTATAAAAACGAATATAGAAGCTGGACAAATAAGATGCCAAAAACCAACGACTTTCATGTGGTATTAGACAGAAAAGAGGAACTTTTTTTCTCCTCCATTTGAAAACATGGACGTCTGATTCCAATCAATGCAAGTCATCAGAATCAGGTAATACACCAACTTATATTCTTGTCTTCATGAAAGATAGGAATCTATTTTTTAAACATGCATGTATATTCATTAAAACACCTTTAACATGTGAACAAAAACGGCAAAATAAATAAATAAAAATAATATACTGTATGTATATATATATATATATATATATATATATGATATGTGTGTGTAGAAATTATTTGTGTGTGTATGTTTGATGTGTGTGTGTGTGTGTATGTATATGTATATATGAGGTCGATCACCTCGACTTGGTCATTTATTAAGTAATTGATAAACGTTGAAAAACTTATTGGGGTGTTACCATTTAGTGGTCAATTGTACGGAATATGTACTGTACTGTGCAATCTACTAATACAAGTTTTAATCAATCAATCAATCAATCAAATCAATGAATGCCTACTGAGCCTATGGTGCTGTTAAGTTATTGTGGCTCAATGTGCCATTTTTCTATCTTATTTTAATGTACTATTATTTAATATATATTATTGTTTTAGTTGCTTAAGAGATATTCCTGGCTCTGAATTTGCTCATTGCTATTTTTATGTTTTTGTCCATTATTTGTCGCCGTAATCAGGTTACTCATCAGTTACTCAGTACTTGAGTAGTTTTTTCACAACATACTTTTTACTTTTACTCAAGTAAATATTTGGGTGACTACTCCTTACTTTTACTTGAGTAATAAATCTCTAAAGTAACTGTACTCTTACTTGAGTACAATTTCTGGCTACTCTACCCACCTCTGCTTAGGAGTTGCCAGCGGGGGATGGCACTGAGGCGAGAGAGACGTGCGCCAACATTCAGGGAGCGGAAGGATATTTATATTCATAACTATATTTATAAAAAAATTCAACAATATAAAACATATCAAAAATAGTTACAATATTCCACAACTAGAAAATTCCGTTGGACTGTTTTTGTATTGTGAAGCTTTTCAATCTAAGGTTGAATACAGACTTCTTCCAGGCACTGACATTTTAAGAGTTAAACGCACATGTTAAGTGTGTTAAGTGCACCAATAAAGTCCACAGGTTACGTGCACATACTGTATATAAGTGTGTAAAATAAGTGTAAATATACAAGTGTGTACAATAAGTGCATTAATCAAGTGCACAAGTTATGTGTAAATACGTAATGCACTTGTATAAATGTGTAAAATTGGTGCACCAATAAAGTGCACAGGTTTAAGTGCACTATTATAACTGTGTACAATGAGTGCATTAATAAATTGCAGACGTCATGTGCACATATAAAAGTATGTAAAATAAGTGCACAAGTTGTGTGCTGATATATAAGTGCGCAAAACAGGTGCACACTAGGGGTGTAACGGTACACAAAAATTTCGGTTC
Organism: Nerophis ophidion; assembly: GCF_033978795.1. Lineage (NCBI taxonomy): Eukaryota > Metazoa > Chordata > Actinopteri > Syngnathiformes > Syngnathidae > Nerophis > Nerophis ophidion. The sequence continues at coordinate 16,926,055 of NC_084618.1, read as the reverse complement.
GGTACACCAATAAAGTGCACAGGTTTAAGTGCACAATTATAACTGTGTACAATGAGTGCATTAATAAATTGCAGAAGTCATGTGCACATATATAAGTATGTAAAATAAGTGCACAAGTTGTGTGCTCACATATAAGTAAAACAGGTGCACACTAGGGGTGTAACGGTACACAAAAATTTTGGTTCGGTACGTACCTCGGTTTAGAGGTCACGTTTCGGTTCATTATCGGTACAGTAAGAAAACAACAAAATATAAATGTTTTGGTTATTTATTTACCAAATTTGTAAACAATGGTTTTATCCTTTTAACATTGGGAAGACTATAATAATTCTGTCCACGTTAATCCACATTAAACTGCCTCAAGTTGTTGCTTTGATTAAATAAAATGAAAAAAAATTTCTTCTACATGTAAAAAGTGCAACATTAAACAGTTTCAAGTCAACTCATCATGCTTAATTTATTACAGCATTTGGGAAGCCTGTAGTTGAATTTTATTATGTAAATGTTATAATATTTTTGTCAACATGTGATAGCAGGGACCCTGCCATTCAGAACTGGGCTGCTACATTACTAATGACTAATATAACTATAGCTGAAAAAATAGTACAATAGCAATAGGAGAGACTATTCATCCCTGAACACCGTGGAGTTCATGTTAGTTCATGTGAAATAACAGACAGGGCTTTGCTGCCCCTCACACACACGCACACACACACAGCAAAATGAGCTAACGTTACGCTAAAAACTAATTAGCCTTCATTTCGAGCCAGAAATGCGAGCAAGCTGAGAAACTATATATATATATATATATATATATATATATATATATATATATATATATATATATATATATACAGTATATATATATATATACATATAAATTCATCCATTTTCTACCGCTTGTTCCTTTCGGGGTCGCAGGGGGTGATTACCTTCATTGTAATCTTTAGTGTCCCCAAATAAAGGTTGTTGCAATGATTATTGATGATGTGAGGATGATGTAATAGGTGGACGTGATCATTGTCAGTCTAATCCTTTGTTATGAAAAGCTTGGAGGCCTTCAGGAATGGACTGGATGTCACGTGATGGACTATTGGATGAATAATTCCCCTTTCACAGCACTTTGCTTCTTTTGAGGACTACAGCCATCCAATATTTGAGTAATCTAAGGATGAGTTTGTTCCACTGATCAGATACAACACACTTTATAGCATCAATGTGTATTTTAGGGAAATAGTTCAAATAAACACAGATTTTTGTCTTTGCCCTTACCACCTTCTTTTACCTTGTATTTATCTTCTTTGAGCCTCTATTTACCCTCAATTATTATTTTGTATCTTTCAGTTACCTTCTTTTACTTTTTCTTTAACTTAATTGACCTACTATTTAACTTATTTTACTTTTGATATTCCTTCTTTTATTTTTGATATTCGTTCTTTTACCTCGTATTTATCTTCTTTGAGCCTCTATTTACCCTCGATATTATTTTGTTATTACTTGTTATTTGTTATTATTACCCTGTATTTGCCGTTTATTTACTTTCCTATATCTTTTATTTAACTTATTACTTTTTATTTGCTACCTTTACCTTCAATGACCTATTTTTAACTCCTATTTACCTTTTTATTATCTTATTTTACCTTTTATGTACTACCTTTATCTTCTTTTTAACTTTTTTAATACCTTATTTTACCTTTTATTTACTACCTTCACCTTTTATTTACCTTGTTTTAACTTCTGTTTACCTTTTTTTAACATTGAATTCATCTTTTACCCTTAATTTTTACACCTTTTGCGTTCTATATTCTTTCTTTTAACTTTTATTTACCCTATTTCATGTTTATCTACTATGATTACCTTTTAGTTACCTTATTTTACCTTCTATTTAACTTCTTTTACTTTCGATATTCCTTCTTTAACCTTTTATTCACCGTTTAATTACTTTCTTTTATCTTTTATTTAACTTCTATTTACCTTTCATTTGCTACATTTACCTTCCATTGACCTTGTTTTAACTTCTAGTTACATTTTTACTACCTTATTTTACCTATTATGTACTACCTTTACCTTCTATATACTTTATTTTACCTTTTATTTACTACCTTCATCTTTTATTTACCTTGTTTTAACTTCTGTTAACCTTCTTTTTAACATTTTATTCATCTTTTACCCTTTTACATCTTTTGCATTCTATATTCTTTCTTTCAACTTTTTGTTTAACTTTATTTACTACGTTTACCTTTTAGTTACCTTGTTTTATTTTCTATTTAACTCTTTTTATCGTCTTTTATATCATATTTACTTAAATCCTCTCAATTATCTGTCTTTTACCTTTTATTGACTACTTTCATCCTTTTATTTACCTTGTTTTAACTTCTGTTTACCTTTTTTAACATTTTATTCATCTTTTACCCTTTATTTACATACTACGCATTCTATATTCTTTCTTTTACCTTTTATTTACCCTATTTTACGTTTATTTACTACGTTTACCTTTTCGTTACCATGTTTTAACTTGGATTTAACTTTTTTTCATTGTCTTTTGTATTATATTTACTTATGTCCCTTCTGTTTTCTGTATTTTACCTTTTATTGACAACCTTCACCTTTTAATTACCTTGTTTTAACTTAGGTTTACCGTTTTTTTAATATTTTATTCATCTTTTACCCTTTATTTACATCTTTTGCATTCTATATTCTCTCTTTTACCTTTTATTTACCCTATTTTACGTTTGTTTACTGTTTACCTTTTAGTTACCTTGATTTACGTACCTTCTATTTAACTTTTTTCATCGTCTTTTGTATTGTATTTACTTTTGTCCCTTTACCTTTTCTTAACATTTATTCATCTTTTACTCTTTATTTACATATTTTGCTTTCTATATTCTCTCTTTTTCCTTTTATTTACCCTATTTTATGTTTGTTTACCTTTTAGTTACCTTGATTTACGTACCTTCGATTTAACTTTTTTCATCGTCTTTTGTATTGTATTTACTTTTGTCCCTTTACCTTTTCTTAACATTTATTCATCTTTTACTCTTTATTGACATATTTTGCTTTCTATATTCTCTCTTTTACCTTTTATTTACCCTATTTTATGTTAATTTACTACTTTTACCTTTTAGTTACCTTGTTTTACCTTCTATGTAACGTTTTTCATCGTCTTTTGTATTGTATTTACTTTTGTCCCTTCTATTATTTATCTTTTATTCTTTATTTACCTTGTTTTACATCTAATTCACTTATAGTACCTTCAAGTGACCGTGTTGTAACATCCTTTGCCTTTTAGTCAACTTGTTTGACCTTTTTCTATGCTTATTAAATGTTTATTAGTTACACTTATTAAAAGATTGATCAAAAAAACAATATCAATCGAAGCGTTTTCCTAATTAATTCAATCGATTAATCATTGCAACCCTACTTCTTTGTACACTTGCGTGTGCAGCGTTTCTGCCTACGTATCGCACCAACACCAGTATCGTGATATCGGCGCTTTGATCTTTGATGTCGCCTTTTGTAAAGAAACAAGAACCGGCGGATTTAGGAGAACCTTCTTTTGGTTTCCCTGCAGCGAGGGAGCGTGAACTGATAGCAGATCAGATTTGTGTCACGTGGCGGTTGCTATGGCGACGGAGCAGCGGCTAAGCAAGTAATGCAGGGTTATTGCTGCTGCCAAAACCACGCCGACATGGCCGCGTGCTTTGCCTTCTTGTGGTTTTTGCAGATTATTTAGATTTACTGTATGCCTCAACATCGTCGCCGTTTTTCTACTATTTCTGCCAATAAATATTTAGATTTTTAGAGGAATTAAAGGTCAGAATAATGTGCTTTGTTATCCACCTCGTACTTGCTGTTTTTTATGACTTAGAATGCTTTGGAAACTTTGTATATGTAAGTGATATGCAAAAGTAATTATTTATTACTTGTTTATCGTAACAAAATGCGCTGTTGGGCTCTAAAAACATCCAAAAATCCCCACCCTTTTACATCCATGCAACGAGTTTGTTCTGTATGTCATGTAGCAACGCTACATTCATAATAAAATGTCATATTTACATATTTTGCTCCATTTTAAGCACACAGCGACGTATTAATATCACAATGTTCGCTATTCCCTTCGACAACAACACTACTAATCATGGCAGACTTCATTGGAGATTACTTTGGGGCAAAATGATGATGATCCAGAAACTGATATTTTGGAACCTGAATATGAGGAGGATGATCTACAAGTGCTAAACAGATCCAAATTTTGTGAAACACTAAGCATCATGTAGCAGCATTGCTAAGTGCTAAGCAAGAAAAACAGACTACAAACATAACACAATCACTTACTGTACAACGTCTGCTCTCACTAGGATGTGTATAGCTTCTCGTTTAGATAAAGGCTTAATCATAAGATTAAAAAAATGCGTCTTTTTGTGTCTTTTTCGCCATGTCTGGGTCTAAGTTGAACGTTAAAGACGACCGACGTTTCGGTTTACAACCACAACTTTCTACTATGCAGGCGAGAGGCATGATTTATCATCTAAAATTAACTTTTACCAACTCAGAGGCGATGCAGCAGCTCAATATATATTAATATAGCAGCATAAGCTAGTTAGCTTACCATGAATTGATTAACGTGGACCCCTACATAAACAAGTTGAAAAAATGATTCGGGTGTTACCATTCAGTGGTCAATTGTACGGAATATGTACTGTACTGTGCAATCTACTAATAAAAGTTTCAGTCAATCAGCTCTCTCTGATCACGCCGCCACTAAGAATAGTTCATCTGCGTTAGCACTTGTAGTAACAATATAGCTAATACCGTATTTTTCGGAGTATAAGTCGCTCCGGAGTATAAGTGGTACCTGCTGAAAATACATAATAAAGAAGGAAAAAATATATATAAGTTGCATTTTTGGGGGAATTTTATTTGATAAAACCCAACACCAAGAATAGACATTTTAAAGGCAATTTAAAATAAATAAAGAATAGTGAACAACAGGATGAATAAGTGTATGTTATATGAGGCATAAATAACCAACTGATAAGGTGCCTGGTATGTTAACCTAACATATTATGGTAAGAGTCATTCAAATAACAATAACATATAGAACATGCTATACCAGGGGTGCCCACACTTTTTCTGCAGGCGAGCTACTTTTCAATTGACCAACTCGAGGGGGTCTACCTCATTTATATATATCATTTATATTTATTTATTTATTTATGAAAGAGAC
>NC_084618.1:16808328-16915828 GCF_033978795.1 Nerophis ophidion | reverse complement strand
GCAGTTGTGGACAAAGGGGTGTACCTCGCCCCATCCTTTCTTGTGAAAGACTGAGCATTTTTTGGGAAGCTGTTTTTATACCCAATCATGGCACCCACCTGTTCCCAATTAGCCTGCACACCTGTGGGATGTTCCAAATAAGTGTTTGATGAGCATTCCTCAACTTTATCAGTATTTATTGCCACCTTTCCCAACTTCTTTGTCACGTGTTGCTGGCATCAAATTCTAAAGTTAATGACTATTTGCAAAATAAAAAATGTTTATCAGTTTGAACATCAAATATGTTGTCTTTGTAGCATATTCAACTGAATATGGGTTGAAAAGGATTAGCAAATCATTGTATTCTGTTTATATTTACCTCTAACACAATTTCCCAACTCATATGGAAACGGGGTTTGTAAAATATGTCAAACGAAAGGGGGTGTGACATTCATATTTTGTCAATATTCACTCTTTTATCGTTCATATAAAACATGTAAAATTCCATCACCTTTTTAAGGCGGTTTGTCATAACGTTTTTAGCATTCAATCAGACATTATTGTGAGGTTTTGTATTAGTGTTCCTAAAAATAGATATACCGACCCCCAGACACACTTTTTTTACTCTAAATCTGGCCCCCCAAGTAAAATAATTGCCCAGACCTGTTGTAAACACCTTAAAGGCCTACTAAAACCCACAACTACCGACCACGCAGTCTGATAGTTTATATATCAATGATGAAATATTAACATTGCAACACATGCCAATACGGCCTTTTTAGTTTACTAAATTGCAATTTTAAATTTCCCCGGACTTTTTTCTTGAAAACGTTGCGTAATGATGACGTGTACGCGTGACGTCACGGGCTGTTATGAATACGAGCGCTGCGCACACACACAGCTAAAAGTCGTCTGCTTTAACGGCATATTTACACAGTATTTTGGACATCTTTGTTGCTGAATCTTTTGCAATGTGTTCAATTAATAATGGAGAAGTCAAAGTAGAAAGACCGAGTTGGGAAGCTTTAGCCTTTAGCCACACAAACACACGGTGATTCCTTGTTTAAAATTCACAGAGGTGAAACTTTACTATGGATCAAAGCGGACATGGATCCCGACTACATGTCAACCAGCAGGTTTCCGTGAGAAAATTGTGGTAATAAGTCGCCATTTACCGGATATCAGCTGAGCTTGTGCCGTCCATACAGCTGCTGTCGACTTCCCCGAGACGTGGACGTACACTTCCGACTATCAGGTACTGTTAAACTCACTAAAACACTAGCAACACAATAGAAAGATAAGGGATTTCCCAGAATTATCCTAGTAAATGTCTCTAAAAACATATGAATGTCTCAATGCAACGCGATTGCAATCAAGTTTTTTTTTTTCCCAGTTCGTCGCTATGAATATCCTCAAACACGAATCTTTCATCCTCGCTCAAATTAATGGGGAAATTGTCGTTTTCTCGGTCGGAATAGCTGTTTTTGTTGGAGCAGGGTATCTGCAGGTTTCAGCAAGTCAAATTTAAGACTTTTTAAGACCTTTTTAATGCCACCCTGAATGAAATTTAAGACCGAAAAAAATAATAAAAAATGATAAATGGGTTGTACTTGTATAGCGCTTTTCTACCTTCAAGGTACTCAAAGCGCTTTGACACTACTTCCACATTTACCCATTCACACACTGATGGAGGGAGCTGCCATGCAAGGCGCCCAACCAGCACCCATCAGGAGCAAGGGTGAAGTGTCTTGCTCAGGACACAACGGACGTAACGAGGTTGGTGCTAGGTGGGATTTGAACCAGGGACACTCGGGTTGCGCACGGCCACTCTCCCACCGCGCCACGCCGTCCCCATCTATAAATATAAGCGATGGTTGGGGATCCCACTGTACTATAACCTCAATGCCAATCAGTCAAGTTTTCTTTTTGTATGTTTATTAATAAACAAACTGATAAGCACCACTCTGCCAAAAAGCTTATCAAAAATCTTGAGAGATCCAAAAACTTTGACATCCAAAACAGACAAACCAACACCAATGCCAGTAAAAACATAATAACCGAGGTGAGGGTAAAAAATTGTTTACATACGGTCAATAATAGTGCAAAACAGTATTATAACATCAACAACAAAACACTGAACACACACTCAAATGAGCCTGAGTTGAGCTTCAGCTGGCTGTTCTCATTCACGAGTTCTGCCTCTATTTTTTTCAGCTCACTCATTTTTTCTTTGTATCTCTTGAAGAAATACAAAGAAAAAATGAATGAGCTGAAATTACTCACAAACAAAAAAAAAACGGCCCGACAATTTAAGACCATTGAGTACTGAATTTAAGACCATTTTAGGAATTTCTAATAAATGTAATACTTTTTAAGGCCTTAATTTTAGATACATGAATTTAAGACTTTTTAAGGATCTGCGGATACCCTGTGGAGGCTCCCATTAAAATCAATGTGAATATATGAGGAGCCATCAACATGTGACGTCATCGTCTGCGACTTCCGGTAGAGGCAGGGCTTTTCTCCAGTTTCAAACTTCATCGTGGATACCCTCCTCCATTCACATCCCATCTCCCCGGATTATAAACAACCTAATGTAAATAATCAAATGTACTTCTAATGTATATACTTGTTCTTATGCTATGTGAACTCACTATGTTCTCTGCTGGCTGTACATATTCTACTAAATAAGACCTACACTGTTTCAATGTCCACATTTCTCTGTTGATGCAATTGTTGATGACTGAAGTTCTGATATCAACCAAAGCGCCTCATCCCAACCCCCGGATTGTACATAATGTAAATAATTCAATGTATATACTATGATGATTAACTTGTGTGATGACTGTATTATGTTGATAGTATATATTTCTACCATGAATTGATTAACGTGGAGCCCGACTTAAACAAGTTGAAAAACTTATTGGGGTGTTACCATTCAGTGGTCAATTGTACGGAATATGTACTGAACTGTGCAATCTACTAATAAAAGTATCAATCAATCAATCAAAAAATTGTAATTGATATTACTTTTTTATTTGAATTTCTCAGTTCTTTTGTTTTGTGTTCATGTTTACAACTTTCTTCAATAACTACAGTTTTGTTATGTACCTTAAGTGTTTGTGTGTTTTGAGGCGACAAGCCAGGTTCAGTAGTTGTTTGCACCTTATTTGCATGACTTTTTTACTATTGATATTACTTCTGTAATAAATATTTTTTTTTTTTACTTAAATCGTTGTCCTGTGTTTTATTATTATCATAATCAATTAATAAAGGCAAAAGTACAACTGTGTTTTTCAAAAGTATCGATACCCCGAAGCCCCCCTCCCCCCATCAGATGACGACACTTCCGGTATCGGATCGGTATCGATGCCCAAATTTGCGATATCGCCCACCCCTAATAATTGCCTATCCGCGCATCTCTACTGTACATAAAACAAGAATGGTAAAGAATTCCACTTTCAAATCTTTAACAATTAGTTTCTTCAGTTCCCAAACGTTTATTGAGTGTTGTTAAAAGAAAATGTGATGTAACACAGTGGTGAACATGCCCTTTCCCAACTACTTTGGCACGTGTTGCAGCCATGAAATTCTAAGTCAGGGGTAGGGAACCTATGGCTCTCAAGCCAGATGTGGCTCTTTGGATGACTGCATCTGGCTCTCGGATAAATGTGAGCTGACACTGCTTAACAAGATAAGTAATGACTAATTCCACTTGAGGTGTTGGGACGGCATGGCGCAGTGGAGAGTGGCCGTGCGCAACCCGAGGGTCCCTGGTTCAAATCCCACCTAGTACCAACCTTGTCACATCCGTTGTGTCCTGAGCAAGACACTTCACCCTTGCTCCTGATGGGTGCTGGTTAGCGCCTTGCATGGCAGCTCCCTCCATCAGTGTGTGAATGTGTGTGTGAATGGGTAAATGTGGAAGTAGTGTCAAAGCGCTTTGAGTACCTTGAAGGTAGAAAAGCGCTATACAAGTACAACCCATTTATCATTTTATCATTTATAATCAAAATGTTAAAAATAACGTTAAAAATATTAAACATGCTCATGCATTTGAATTCATCCATCCTTTTTTCTACCGCACTTGTTCAAGAAATTGCATGATTTATTTATTATTGGGTTTTTTTAGGGTTTGCAACTCCTGGGGGTTCTTCAGACCACCAAGCACCGACGTGAAAGCCTTTTTCAGGGTTACGATATTTTATTCATTTTTCAATAAGTCTCTCAGTTGCTTTCCAGCAATTGTCTTTTTCTCTTTTGTTCTCGCTCGCACTCTGGCTCCAGCTCTAACCCTGTCTATCCTCCCGGCTGCTGCTTATAACAGAGCGACAGGTGATAAGATAACAAGGCCCAAGTGGGCCATGTACGCACCTGTCGCTGATTTCGAGACCGGTCCTAGCACACCCGCTTTGCTGCAGGCCCGCAGGCCACGCCCCCTCCACAGTTAGCTTCAGAATATCAACGTTATAACAAAGAATACGAGACCTATTATACTCTGGTAATGTTGGTCTTACTTAAAAATGCACGCGTTTAGTTGTGTTCAGTGTTGAAAAAAAAAATGATATGGCTCTTACGGGGCTTCACGGTGGCAGAGGGGTTAGTGCGTCTGCCTCACAATACGAAGTTCCTGCAGTCCTGGGTTCAAATCCAGGCTCAGGATCTTTCTGTGTGGAGTTTGCATGTTCTCCCCGTGAATGCGTGGGTTCCCTCCGGGTACTCCGGCTTCCTCCCACTTCCAAAGACATCCACCTGGGGATAGGTTGATTGGCAACACTAAAAATTGGCCCTAGTGTGTGAATGTGAGTGTGAATGTTGTCTGTCTATCTATCTGTGTTGGCCCTGCGATGAGGTGGCGACTTGTCCAGGGTGTACCCTGCCTTCCGCCCGATTGTAGCTGAGATAGGCGCCAGCGCCCCCCGCGACCCCGAAAGGGAATAAGCGATAGAAAATGGATGGAAAATGGATGGTGTTTAGTGGTGCAAGGTCAAATTTTGAAGCAAAATTAAAATTAAATCAAGTGGAAATTGATTGAGTATATGAAAGTAAATTCTTGGGAATCATAATTGATCATGAACTATGTTGGAAACCGCATATTTAATATATAAAGGGAAAAAATCCAAATCCATTGCTATTCTTTATAAAGTAAGACATGTCTGCATATGTTACATTATTTTTTTTTTCCATATTTAACATACTGTGTCAATAAGGGAATAAGCGGTAGAAAATGGATGGATGGCTCTAACGGAAATACATTTTAAAATATTTGGATTCTTGACTCTCAGCCAAAAAGGTTCCCAACCCCTGTTCTAAGTTAATTATTATTTGCAACAAAAAAAAAAAGTTTATGAGTTTGAGCATCAAATATGTTGTTTTTGTAGTGCATTCAATTGAATATGGGATGAAAATGATTTGCAAATTATTGTTATCCGTTTATTTTTTCACAGCTAACACATTTTCCCAACTCATATGGAAACGGGGTTTGATTATTATCGGGTAGCAGGTTATAGTTTGCTTTGTGTATGATTTGAGCAGTTTGCAAATTCGCTATTCACAAGGTTTATTTAAATAAAAATATAAAAGGAATAAATAAAGAAAAACTCCAGCTAGCTTAGCATTAGCATTAGCAGCGAATAAACCAACATACCCCATTGTTGTCGCTGGTGGCTGCCAGTCGTCTCTCCTCCGCGGCCGCCCTCTCTCGCTGTTCCTCCGGCAAAGGTTTCACTCCGACATGGTCCGACGTGCCGGCGGTGACGTGCGAGCTTCACCGGGGCGAGGGCGCCTGGCCCCGCATGTTGATGGCGACGACGAGGGTCGAGGGCACCGAGGCGGGGTTAGCTCCGCGGCTAATGAGGGAGCAACTCCGGGCGTACGCGAACTGACTGGACTGGTTTGGCCAGGAGTTCCACAAACTGAAGCAACTCTTCAGACTAAAGAAGACAAACAGGTTTTTGTTTTTTTGTGTTTTTTTTTTGTTTGTTTTTTGTGTGTGTGTGTGTGTGTGTGTGTGTGTATGAACTCGCTGCTAGCTAGCTTCATGAAAAGTAGCACCACATATTAATACGGGGGTGGCTTGGAAAAACACAACATTACAACCTTTTTTTTTGGTTTTAAAGCCACACCAAAAAATGTCAATTAATCCTTCAATTAAATCACGTCCGGGCTTGGAATGTCTAAATTCTGATTCGTTGATGTCGTCAATCTTTTTGAGCGGTCCTACTTTTTTTTTTTTTTTTTCCCCACCGCGGAGGCGTACACGCGTTACCGGAAGTCACGTGGTCACGGAAAGTGGCGTCAAACTCAAATAAAGAGTGGGTCAAAATTTCAAACATTAGGTTGAACAAATTAACCTTTTAAAAGGGATCCAAACAAGAATATTGAACAAGCAAGGCTTATATAACTTTATAGTGACATGGAAAGTCCATCCATCCATCCATTTCCTACCGCTTATTCCCTTTCGGGGTCGCGGGGGGCGCTGGCGCCTATCTCAGCTACAAATCGGGCGGAAGGCAGGGTACACCCTGGACAAGTCGCCACCTCATCACAGGGCCAACACAGATAGACAGACAACATTCACACTCACATTCACACACTAGGGACCATTTAGTGTTCAAGTTTCAAATTATCCATCCATCCATTTCCTACCGCTTGTCCCTTCTGGGGTCGCTGGAGCCAACCTCAGCTGCATTCGGGTGGAATGCAGTGTACACCCTGGACAAGTCACCACCTCATCACAGGGCCAACACAGATAGACAACATTCACACTCACATTCACACACTAGGGACCATTTAGTGTTGCCAATCAACCTTCCATCCATCCATTTTCTACCGCTTGTCCCTTTTGGGGTCGCGGGGGACGCGGGCGCCTATCTCAGCTACAATCGGGTAGAAGGCGGGGTACACCCTGGACAAGTCGCCACCTCATCGCAGGGCCAACACAGATAGACAGACAACATTCACACTCACATTCACACACTAGGGCCAATTTAGTGTTGCCAATCAACCTATCCCCAGGTGCATGTCTTTGGAAGTGGGAGGAAGCCGGAGTACCCGGAGGGAACCCACGCATTCACGGGGAGAACATGCAAACTCCACACAGAAAGATCCCGAGCCTCAATCAACCTATCAATAATAATTGAAAATTAAAGCTGCAAGAGGTGTTGGTCGGGTCCGCCTTTGGCCGCTGCCAAGCCCTGGTCTAAGTCAGACCTACATAGAGGTCTTTGTTTCATGTCTCTACGACATTCCTAACAGAAGTTACAAACAGTTTTGTCTGGGTTTTTTCCTAGTGGGCGCTGGAGCGCAATTTTGACTTTTGGGGTTTGGTTTTTCATTAGATGGCAATTTTCGCCAGTCCTGATGTGTGTGTAAAATTTGGTGAGTTTTGAAGCATGTTAAGGGGGTCAAATTACAGATCAGCGTTTCTGGATGTTGTTGATAAATGGCTTTCGCTTTGCATAGTAGAGCTTTAACTTGCACTTTGAAGCATTTTAAGGGGGGCAAATTACAGCTCAAAGAGGCAAAAATGACATTTTTTAGGAAACTTTGCGCAGGGGTTCTTTGAAGGCGTGTAAAATCAAAACCGGAGCAGTAATCAAAACTTTGTTGGATAGTTTTAATCAAAAAGGTTCAATTTGGCCGCTGCCAAGCCCTGGTCTAAGTCAGACCTACATAGAGGTATTTTTTTCATGTCTCTACGACATTCCTAACAGAAGTTACAAGAAGTTTTGTTTGTTTTTTTTCCTAGTGGGCGCCGGAGCGCAATTTTGACTTTTTGGGGTTTGGTTTTTTATTAGATGGCAATTTTCGCCAGTCCTGATGTGTGTGTAAAATTTGGTGAGTTTTGAAGCATGTTAAGGGGGTCAAATTACAGATGAGCGTTTCTGGATGTTGTTGATAAATGGCTTTCGCTTTGCATAGTAGAGCTTTGACTTGCACTTTGAAGCATTTTAAGGGGGTCGAATTACAGCTCAAAGAGGCAAAAATGACATTTTTTTGGAAACTTTGCGCAGGGGTTCTTTGAAGGCGCGTAAAATCCAAACCGGAGCAGTAATCAAAACTTTGTTGGATAGTTTTAATCAAAAAGGGTTCAATCTCTCTCCTGTGCGAGTTTGAAGCCGAAACGACAAACGCACTCCGAGGAGTTTACATTTGAAAAAGGTGACGGGTTTTTACAAAACTTTTATTTTGAAGGGGTAATTTTTAACTTCCTGTTGATTTTTGCCGAAGGATGTCGATTATCTAAATGTAGGTCTAAGTGAGACCTACATAGAAGTTTTTGTTTCATGTTTTTCCGGCATTCCCACTGGAAGTTACAAGGAGTTTTGTCTGTGTTCTCTTCCTCGAAGCAGTTTTTGCTGTGTTTTGATAAAAAATTGCGCAAGAGCGCAATTTGGAGGTTTTTTTTGTTTGTTTTTTTTCATTAGATCGCAATTTCTGCCAGTCCTGATGTGTGTGCCAAGTTTGGTGAGTTTTAAAGCATTTTAAGGGGGTCAAATTTCAGCTGAAATAGGCAAAAATAGCATTTTTTTGCGAAAATTTAGCTTTGAAGGGGTTTTTTCAAAATTTTTGTTGATTTTTGCCCTAGAAGGTAAAATTATGAAATCTAGGTCTAGGTTAGACCTTTGTGAAGTTACAAGCAGTCTGTTTGTCTTTCCTTCCTAGGGGGCTCTAGCGTGCAATTTTGATTTTTCTGGTTTGGCTGCCTAATAAGTTGGGAAGGCATGCCTTCATCAAGTACCACCATAACGACAGCATTATAATACAGTAGTGTAGTAGACCTAATCATCAACAAGTACCACTATAATGACAATATTTATAAAACAGTAGTGTAGTAGACCTAAGTATTCATCAAGTACCACCATAACGACAGCATTAAAATACAGTAGTGTAGTACACATAGGTGTTCATTAAGTACCACCATAATGACAATGTTATAATAAAGTAACGTAGTAGACCTAGGTATTCATTAAGTACCACCATAATGACAACATTAAAATACAGTAGTGTAGTAGACCTAAGTATTCATCAAGTACCACCATAATGACAACATTAAAATACAGTAGTGTAGTAGACCTAAGTATTCATCAAGTACCACCCTAACGACAACATTATATTACAGTAGCGTAGTAGGCCTAAGTATTCATTAAGTACCACCATAATGACAACATTAAAATACAGTAATGTAGTAGACATAAGTATTCATTAACTACCTCCATAATGACAACATTAAAATACAGTAGTGTAGTAGACCTAAGTATTCATTAAGTACCACCACAATGACAACATTAAAATACAGTAGTGTAGTAGACCTAAGTATTCATCAAGTACCACCCTAACGACAACATTAAAATACAGTAGTGTAGTAGACCTAAGTACTCAACAAGTACCACTATTATGACAATATTTGTAAAACAGTAGTGTAGTAGACCTAAGTATTCATTAAGTACCACCATAATGACAACATTAAAATACAGTATAGTGTAGCAGACCTAAGTACTCAACAAGTACCACTATAATGACAATATTTATAAAACAGTAGTGTAGTAGACCTAAGTATTCATCAAATACCACTATAATGACAACATTAAAATACAGTAGTGTAGTAGACCTAAGCATACATTAAGTACCACCGCAATAACAACATTAAAGTACAGCAGTGTACTTTAATTAACTACCTCCATACTAACATTAAAATACAGTAGTGTCGTAGACCTAAGTATTCATTAAGTACCACCATAATGACAACATTAAAATACAGTAGTGTAGTAGGCCTAGGTATTTATTAAATACCATTATAATGACAACATTAAAATACGGTAGTGTAGTAGACCTAAGTATTCATCAAGTACCATAATGACAACGTTAAAATACAGTAGTGTAGTAGACCTAAGTACTCAACAAGTACCACCATAATGAGAATATTTATAAAACAGTAGTGTAGTATACCTAAGTATTCATTAAAAACAAGGCAGAGGTTTTATTTAACAAGCATATTTTGATTTTCTAGCCACGGTAGCATTACACACAGTTTGAACAGTAACATTGTGTTTCAATATTTAATTATGTGATTTTGAAACTATTCATAGTCACACTGTTTTGGTCTTTCTAGAAGAGGAGCAGTTTTCACTGCCAGGCTCCGCCCACTATGAAGAGTTACAAATAATCACCGGCCAATGCAGCACTTCTGGGTGGATTCGTTTGTACCGATCATGATTCACATCGGAACTTGTGGAGTCGACTTATCGTCTCGTCTTTTTGTGTGGCGCTAGGCCACGCCCACATCGTATGACGTAGGCAAAGTTTGTTTGCAATTTATCATCGTAGTAGCTTTCACTTTAACTTTCGATTAAATATGTCCCCGAAAATGGCTAAAAAGATAGTAGTAATTATACGATAAAACGAAATGAAATTGTGAGATAAAAAGTCATAATTCTGAGAGACAATGTCAAAATTACGAGTTAGTCACATTAATGATGTTAATATAGTCAAAATTAAGAGAAAAAAAAGTCAAAATTGTGAGATAAAAAGTCATAATTATGAGAGACAAAGTCAGTAGTGTAGTACACTATGGGGCGGCATAGCTCGGTTGGTAGAGTGGCCGTGTCAGCAACTTGAGGGTTGCAGGTTCGATTCCCGCTTGTGCCATCCTAGTTACTGCCGTTGTGTCCTTGGGCAAGACACTTTACCCACCTGCTCCCAGTGCCACCCACACTGGTTTAAATGTAACTTAGATATTGGGTGTCACTATGTAAAGCGCTTTGAGTCACTTGAGAAAAGCGCTATATAAATATAATTCACTTCACTTATAATAATTCACATTAGTCACATTAATGATGTTAATATAGTCAAAATTAAGAGAAAAAAAGTCAAAATTGTGAGACAAAAAGTCATAATTATGAGACAAAGTCAAAATTATGAATTAGTCACATTAATGTTGATATAGTCAAAATTAAGAGAAAAAAAGTCAAAATCGTGAGATAAAAAGTCATAATTATGAGAGACAAAGTCAAAATTACGAATTAGTCCCATTAATGATGTTAATAGTCAAAATTAAGAGAAAAAAAGTCAAAATTGTGAGATGAAAAAGTCATAATTATGAGAGACAATGTCAAAATTACGAATTAGTCACATTAATAATGTAAATAGTCAAAATTAAGAGAGAAAAAAATCAAAATTGTGACATGAAAAAGTCATAATTATGAGAGACAATGTCAAAATTACGAGTTAGTCACATTAATGATGTTAATATAGTCAAAATGAAGAGAAAAAAAAAGTCAAACTTGTTCGTCCAAATTACGAGATTATATTCATACTCACAGTCAGCACAATGAGCAAAAAAGCAGCTCATAAACAAACCCAAAAAAAAGTAATAATTACGAGGTAAAAGAAAGGTTTAATTGTTGAGATAAAAAGTGATAATCCTTCAGTCATGTTTCAGTTACCCAGGTCACAGGACAATACCGGAACCTTTGTAAGGGGAACTTAAGGGCGGGGGACACAGGATATGATGACATCTGTTGTGTTTACAACCGGAAGTGGAAAAAGTAAGAGCGGGAACAAAAGATAATAAGTTTTTCCACTTGTATATTTAGAACTGGATTTCATTATTTCTACTTCTTATGGCATAGTTTCGATTTCACCTCATGAATACAACTTTATTTTTTTTTAATCATCCTGTAATGACTTTAACTCAAACAGTAATAACTTATTTTTTTAGTGGTGCAAACATGCTTCCGGAAGAAAAAACAGTGACTGGTCCAAAACACATTTTGCATATCAAATTTAATCGTTTTTTTTGTTTGTTTGTTTTTCCAAATTGAGACTTAACAGCCAAATGTCATTGAAAATGAAAAAAAAAAAGTGGAAGAGAATGTGTTTTTCCATCAACACTTTAATGGGGCAAATCCAAAATAAACTATCAGGTCAGCGTAAAACAAAAAAAATCTTGGGGGGCCAAACCCCAGCAGGGTGTAAACATTCTGACCTGCTGATTTTTGGTGCGATAAAAAAAAAAAGAATAAAAGAAAGCTAAATCACTGATAAGGCAACACTCCTCGTGTCAATAAAAACAGACGCTCTTTAGGGTTAAAATCCAGCAACAAAAGGAAGCTTGATGCCTTGCCAAAGAAGAAGAGAAAGATGATGTCATCCAAAAGGCAAACACACATGTCTTTATACAGATACAATTGAACAGACCGCTTGGTTATTTACAATAAGACTTCCAAATGATATTACAAAAAAAAAGGTGGAATGCCAAACAAAGAAAAAAAATTGCCCAAAAAAAAAAAAGTACTTCAAATTGAGTTAACTTTTTTTTTTTAAAGTAGTTGTGCAATATTTGTCTGCCGGTGAGTAAGACGAGCGTGGCAGTTTTCCCTGCGCTTTAGTCCAGATGTTGAAAATAGTTGTTTTGTTTTTTTAAATAAAGATGAGTTGACTGCCACTCGACGCTTCATAAACAAACATAAAAGGTCACTGCAACATTTCTTGGACGCTGCCCCCACCCCCCCTTGCCCCAAATGAAGCGGCAGAGGGGGGGAAAAAAAGAAGAAAAAAAAGCTCTTTGTACAAGTCAGCACTGTGACAAAAGAAAAGAGAAGAAAAGGACAATTTGTCTATTTTAATTGTGATGAAAGGGGAGGTGAGTGTAAAAGCATCACACACACACACACACATAAAGTGTGGACCGGTGACGGAGGAGGAGGGCTTTTTGTTTTGTTTTTCTCCGCTAACTCAGTGATAGCCTACATTTCACAGAATGACTCCACACCCTGAGAACTTCCTTGGACTAAAAGATGGCTCGGGAGAGGAAAACTGAAGATCACGTCTGGCGCGTGAACTCTTTGGCTCCTGCAAACAAAACCCGGCCATTTTGACGCTTTTCAGTCACCGTCTTGTTTTTTTTTTTTTTTTTAGACCAAACTATGATGTAGAGAAGATGCTAGGTCTCCTCAAAATGTGTTGGCGGAGAGAGAGAGGGGGGGGTAAGCTAACGATGACATTCCCGACCAGCGTCCTTAACGAGAGAATAACGTGTTGACGAGAAAGAGCGCGAGACGTAATGTGGCGTCCGCTCCAGGGTGTCGTCCACGTGATCAGTGGGTGTGGTAGCCCGCCGGCTGGTTGGCCAGCACGGTGCCGTTGACCCCCTGCCCGGGCTCCACCATGCCCCCGTTGCTCACGGCGCCGACGCCGGTCCATCCGGCGCCAGAAGGAAGAGGGCTGTGTGGGGGAGAGTCAAACAAAAACAAATAAATGTGAAAATTGTGCAAAACATACATACACATACATATTAAGATACATACACATATATATACAAACATAAATAAATATATATATATATATATATATATATATATATATATATATATATATACATACATACATACATACATACATTACATACATACATATATATATATACATACATAAATATATACACACACATACATATATATATATATACACGCACACACACACACAAATATATATACACACACACACACATATATACATACATACATACATACATATACTATGTATATATACACATACATATATAATTACATACTATGTATATATACACATACATATATAAATATATATATATATATATACACACACATATATAAATATATATACAAAATATATATATACATACATGTATAAATATATATACATACATACATATATAAATATATATACATACTATGTATATATACATATATATACACACATACATATATAAATATACATACATACATATACAGTATACATATATATGTATATATAAAAGTGTGTGTGTGTGTATATATATATATGTGTACATATGTCTATATATATATACACATATATACACACATATAAATATACATCGACATATATATATATATATATATATATAGACATATATATAGACATATATATATATATATATATAGACATATATATATATATATATATATATATAGACATATATATATATATACATATATATAGACATATATATATATATACATACACACATATATATACATAGACATATATATATACATACACACATATATATACATAGACATATATATATATACATAGACATATATATATATACATAGACATATATATATATATATATACATAGACATATATATATATACATAGACATATATATATATATATATATATACATAGACATATATATATATACATAGACATATATATATATATATATATACATAGACATACATATATATATATATATATATATATATGTATATATATATATATATATATATATATACATACACACACACACACACACACATATATATATATATATACTGTGAATCTTTGGGTGTCCCACGATTCGATTCAATATCGATTCTTGGGGTCACGTTTCGATCCAAAATCGATTTTTTTTTTTTAATTCAACACGATTCTCGATTCAAAAACGTTTTTTCACCGATTTAAAATGATTCTGTATTCATTCACTACATAGATTTCAGCAGGATCTACCCCAGTCTGCTGACATGCAAGCAGAGTAGTAGATTTTTGTAAAAAGCTTTTATAATTGTAAAGGACAATGTTTTATCAACTGATTGCAATAATGTAAATTTGTTTTAAATATTAAACGAACCAAAAATATGACATATTTTTTCTTTGTGAAAACATTGGACACAGTGTGTTGTCAAGCTTATGAGATGTGATGCAAGTGTAATCCACTGTGACAATATTGTCCTTTTTTTTTTATAAATGTCTAATTATAATGTCAATGAGGGATTTTTAATCACTGCTATGCTGAAATTATAGCTAATATTGATACTGTTGTTGATAATCATTTTTGTTTCACTACTTTTGGTTTGTTCTGTGTCATGTTTGTGTCTCCTCTCAATTGCTCTGTTTATTGCAGTTCTGAGTGTTGCTGGATCAGGTGTGGTTTTGGAAGTGGATTGCATTCTTATGGTATTGCTGTGTAGTGGTTTGTTGGATCGGCAAAAAAAATAAATAAATAAATAAAAATTCTTTTTTTTTTTAAACATGAGAATCGATTCTGAATCGCACGTGAGAATCGCGATTCGTATTCGAATCGATTTTTTCCCACACCCCTAATACACACACCAACAAATCGCTAATGCTAATTAGTGAGATTGTTATTAGTGAGAATATACCTATTTTAAGGTATTTTTGGGTTCATTGAGGTTAGCTAATTTGACTTGTTTTGGAAAGTCTTGACAAGCCGAATTTTCTTGTTCTATTAGCAGATCATTTTGCTTAGTTCCAATAAAATACCAGTAACTTCTGTATTTTTTTTCCCCGTCACCTTTTTCAAATCGAAACTCCTCCCAGTGCGTTTGTCGTTTCGGCTTCAAACTCGCACAGGAGAGAGATTAAACCCTTTTCATTAAAACTGTCCAACAAAGTTTTGATTACTGCTCCGGTTTGGATTTTACTAGCCTTCAAAAAAACCCTGTGCAAAGTTTCCAAAAAAATGTCTTTTTTGCCTCTTTAAACTGTAATTTGACCCCCTTAAAATGCTTCAAAGTGCAAGTTAAAGCTCTACTATGCAAAGCAAAAGCCATTTATCAACAACATCCAGAATCGCCGATCTGTAATTTCACCCCCTTAACATGCTTCAAAACTCACCAAATTTTACACACATATCAGGACTGGCAAAAACTGCCATCTAATAAAAAACCAAACCCCAAAAATCTAAATTGCGCTTAGCGCCCCCTTGGAAAAAACCCAGACAAAACTGCATGTAACTTCTGTTAGAAATGTCGTAGAGACATGAAATAAAAACCTCTATGTTGGTCTGACTTAGACCAGGGCTTGAGTAGCGGCGGCAGCGGCCAAAGGCGGACCCGACCAACGCTGCTTGCAGCTTTAATTTTTCCTTGTTTTTGAACACTGACTTTTTGCAGTACAACATCTACCAGTCGCCACCAGGTGGCAGTCTGGCACTCACTTGTAGCACTGATGATCCCAGGTCTGCCCGTAGACGCCGTAGCTGGGCACCTGCCAGCCGTTGGGCATGTACTGACCGATCTGCTGCGTGTTGCCGTACCACTGCCCCCACTGGCTGTAGGGCTGCGCTGCGAAGCTCACCGTGCTCTGCGGACACAAGCGGGACGGTTTCACGGCGGCGTGCGGCGGGCAAAAGACGCGGCGGCCCTGGTACGTACCTGCGGCATCTGTACCTGCTGTATGGAGCTGACCATGTCTGTGGTTTCTTTGCCCCAGTAGCACTTCACCACGTACTCTTCCACGGACGTGCCGTTTACAGACACGATAGCATGGGCGGCCGCCTCGTGGGAGTTGAACCTGCGCCCAAGGAACGGTCACCGGGTGGCAAATGACGTCCGATACCTCGCCGCTGCAGCTTACCTCACGAAGGAGTAGCCTTTGTCGGGGAAAACACGTATTTCCATGATTTGGCCGAAGGGTGAAAAAGTTTGTCTCATAATTTGCTCTGTGAAGGAGAAAACGGCAGCGTTACGTTTGAGTCCGAGTGAGTCTCACGGTGGCGGTCCGGGAGGGACTTACCTGTGAGACCTGCTGTCACTCCTCCGCAGTACACGGTGCAGTTGCTGGGACTGGACTGGTTCACCACCTCGTCGAAAGACAGCTGCTTCGTGTTGCTCGCTGCGAGGAGACACACAGCAAGGAATGAACACAAGACCATCCATCCATTTTCTACCGCTTGTCCCTATTTCAGCTGCATTCGGGCGGAATGCGGGGTACACCCTGGACCAGTGTTTTTCAACCACTAGGGCGAAGGACCCTATTGAAACTAAGGTTTTATTCTTTCTTTATTAGGGTCCGCAGGCCCATTGTCAAAGGACTCCACGAGTCCTTTGGCAATGGGCCAAGGACCCTATTGAAACTGGTGCGTTTTATTATTCTTTCTTTCTTTCCTTCTTTATTCCGCACCTATACGCTGTAATTTGACCCCCTTAACATGCTTCAAAACTCACCAAATTTGACACACACGTCGGTCTGGCATGCCTTCCCAACTTATTAGGCAGCCAAACCAGAAAAATCAAAATTGCGCGCTAGCGCCCCCAAGGAAAAAAAAAAAAAGACTGCTTGTAACTTCCGTTAGGAATGTCGTAGAGACATGAAACAAAAACCTCTATATAGGGCTGACTTGGACCTAGATTTCATAATTGTACCTTCCAGGGCAAAAATCAACAAAAATTTAGCAAAAACCCATTCAAAGCAAAATTTTCGCAAAAAATGCTATTTTTGCCTCTTCGAGCTGTAATTTGACCCCCTTAAAATGCTTCAAAACTCACCAAACTTGGCACACACATCAGGCCTGGCAAAAATTGCGATCTAATGAAAAAACCAAACCCCAAAATCAAGAGCAATTTTTTAATAAAACACAGAAAAAAATGCTCCTAGGAAGAAAACACAAACAAAATTGCTTGTA
Source organism: Nerophis ophidion (assembly GCF_033978795.1). Lineage (NCBI taxonomy): Eukaryota > Metazoa > Chordata > Actinopteri > Syngnathiformes > Syngnathidae > Nerophis > Nerophis ophidion. The sequence goes on along the minus strand of NC_084618.1, from coordinate 16,898,412 downwards.
ACTTCCAGTAGGAATGCCGAAAAGACATGAAAAAAAAAACTTCTGTGTAAGTCTCACTAAGACCTACATTTTAATAAATGACAGCCTGCAGAAAAAAATCAACATGAAGTTGGCAATTACCCCTTCAAAATAAAAGTTTTGTAAAAACCTGTCACCTTTTTTCAAACGTAAACTCCTCCGAGTGCGTTTGTCGTTTCGGCTTCAAACTAGCACAAGAGAGAGTTTGAACCCCTCTGATTAAAAGAGTTTTGATTACTGCTCCGGTTTTGATTTTATGACACTTCAAAGAACCCCTGCGCAAAGTTAAATAAAAAATGTCATTTTTGCCTCTTTGAGCTGTAATTTGAGCCATTTAAAATGCTTCTAAGTGCAAGTTAAAGCTCTACTATGCCAAGCGAAAGCCATTTATCAACAACATCTTGAAACGCCGATCTGTAATTTGACCCCCTTAACATGCTTCAAAACTCACCAAATTTTACACACACATCAGGGCTGGCGAAAATTGCCATCTAATAAAAAACCAAACCCTATAAATCAAAATTGTACTCTAGCGCCACCTAGGAAAAAACCCAGACAAAACTGCTTGTAACTTCTGTTAGGAATGTCGTAGAGACATAAAACAAAAACCTCTACGTAGGTCTGACACACATTTGAGGTCCTCTCCAAGGTTTCTCATAGTCAGCATTGTCACTGGCGTCCCACTGGGTGTGAGTTTCTCATAGTCAGCATTGTCACTGGCGTCCCACTGGGTGTGAGTTTTCCTTGCCCTTATGTGGGTTCTTCAGAGGATGTCGTAGTCGTAATGGTTTATACAGTCCTTTGAGACATTTGTGATTTAGGGCTATATAAATAAACATTGATTGATTGATTGAACAATGTCCCCACAAAGAAGGATAGCAACCTTTTGAATATTTTCTATTGCTATAACCAAGTAGATGCTGGGAATAGCGCTCAAGGAAGACATGAAACTGCTACAGGAAAATACCAAAGAAACAGGAGAAGTCAACAAAATAGGAGCGCAAGACAAGAAGTAAAACACTACACACAGGAAAACAGCAAAAAAAAAAGTCCAAATAAGTCAGGGTGTGATGTGACAGGTGACAAGAGCTATAGTGATGCATGCTTGGTTATGCTTTAAAGTCATATCCAACAATTGCGACAACGACTTTTTACTGTCAACTGAGTTTCATTTTTTAATGATTTCTGCTTGTGGTGTGCCTCCGGAATATTTCAAAGAAAAGAATGTGCCTTGGTTCAAAAAAGGTCAAAAAACTCTGCCCTGGACAAGGCGCCACCTCATCGTAGGGCCAACACAGATACCGTATTTCCTTGAATTATATGTTATCCGCATGCCTCGTTTTACCGCTGGATCAAACTGGTTTTGCAAAATTATTAGCGCATGCCTCAGTTTACCGCCGGGTCAAACTCGTCACGTCACGAGTGTGTAACACGGGTGGGAAATAAGCCATATTTCCTGTCATGGCATCCCCTCATATTGCCTGCGCCGTTTCCACGTTTAATCTCGCGAGTTTAACACAGGCGCTCACGTGACCCGCTGCAGCCAATGGCGCTCTATATAATCCAGCGGTCCAGATGGCTGCCAGGTCCGATGGCTAAGCCTGGGGACATTTGAAGCCGGTATGTTTTAAAGTTGTCGTTTGTCTGCATATCGTAAAAACAACAACTAATTGTAAACTTATAGGTGCAGACCATCAGGGCCGAGTTGCGATGAGAGAGTGTGGCGATGCTAAGATATTAAGCAGAGTTGGTAAGTGAATTTGTTTGCCAATAGTAGCTACTAGCCGTACCCATGTATTTTCTATGGGCGGTTAGCATCGGGTTTTAATCCCGTTTCCTCCAATGTTTCTGATCCGATTGAATTTATTTTTATGTAGAGTTTTTATTTCGGGTACTTACATACGGTGACTGAGTGTTGTGGCGTTTTAAGGCCATCTGCATTTTTTTATGCTACATATTAACTGTTCTGAAGGTTTGCATACTTATGTAATTGTTCCTTTAGTTCTACAAATAAAAGATCGTTTCTGTTAAGGGTTTAATTATTATTATTTATTTCTATTTCATGTGTGTTGTTTGGAAAGGTAAAATGTGTTTAAGTTGTTTAACCGTTGCTATGGCTTCGGTTGCTATGGTTTCCGGTGGCTATGGTTACGGGCAGTTCCGTTTCCGCCGGCACGCTTAAGTGTTGAAAGAGCTCCGGCATTAACAAGCAACGTAGTGTCGGTAATACCACACGGGAGATAGTTCACCACGATTGCAGTTCAGAGAAATAACCACAGTAAGCTTCCTATTTCAGTGTGTTATAAGTGACAGTTTTAAAGTTTAGGACGTTTGGGCACTCACGTTGCCAGTAGATGGGACGGGTGTGCTAACCGCAGCTCGCACGTGTGTTTGTTTGCTGCACAGTGACTTCACGAACGGCAGGTTTAGTCACGTGTTAGTTAAGTTTGTTAAAGAGACCCTCTCCCCTGGGACTGTTTACTATTTGGAGAGCGAGTGTGGAACATTATAAAGAGTTTAGTTGTGTGCTATCGTGACTAGATTGCTACGAGGGAAGTGGACAGCGCAAGTAGGGGAGGTAGCGTGTGAGTGGGGACAAGTGTATGAGTGTAATTAATGTGTTTATTATTGTCTGGTTATTGTATGTTTATGTAATGTATATAGTAAATTGTTCAACTATATGAGCCGTCCCCTCTCACTCTCTCTTAGACTTGATTTATTGGGTAAATAGTGAATAATTGGAGCATCCCCCCAAGGTAAAATACAGTCCTTTACAGGCTCCCGTACATTAACGTTTTATTTATTAAATGTGCTTTTCATGGTGGTATCCTTACATCACACTCAAATTTATAAGTGCAGGCCTAAATTTACCGCATGCCTTTGGTAAGCGCCGGAGTGAGAAGAGGTTTTAAAATTATTAGCGCATGCTTACTTTTACCGCATGCCTTTGGTAAGCGCCGGAGTGAGAAAAGGTTTCAAATTATTAGCACCCTGACGGCAATTCAAGGAAAATACGGTAGACAACATTCACACTCAGACCATAAAATACAAATATATTCTGAAAACAGCATGCTAACTTTTTTTTTAAAGCTCATTTTACAGTCGTACACAACAGTCAAAACTTGCTTACTGTTAGCAGCTCATGTTAACACAAATCGCTTATGTTAGCATGCTTACTTTTTCAAAAGGTAATTATGCAACCGTACACCTCAGTTATTAGTTGGTATATAAGTCATGCTAAGTTCTTTTTTCAGCCGAACATTTTAGTCATACGATAAATAAACTTTTAGCATGCTATCATGCTGATATTAACATGCTTTTTATTTTTTTTTATGTAGATAATATTTTGCAGCAATAGACTTCAGAGTCATATTACTTAGTAGACAAACTTTTTTAGCAATTTTTCAGTGGAACACCTTAGAAATAGATAACTTATTACTTGACATATGCTAACTGTGCGCATGCTTTAGTTAGCACGTTGACTTTTTTGGCAAATTATGCAGCCCGTACACCTCAGTCATAACTTGGTACTGACACATGCTAACTTTTTAAAATAGTTTTAGTCGTGCATCTCAGTCAAAACTTGGTATTTGACCAATGCTCATGTTAACACCAATTGCTTACATTTGGAAACTAACATGAACATGCTAACTTTTTTTTAACTAATTATGCAGCTGTAAACCTGAGTCATGACTTGGGTATTTAACTCATGCTAACTGTTAACATAAAAACACTTTTTTCAGCCAAACAACTTGGTATTTGACATATGCAAACTGTTAGCATACTGTCATGATAATATTAACGAGCTAACTTTTTTTTAGCTAATATTTTACAGCAGTACACTGCAGTCATATTGCTTAGTAGTTGACACATGCTAACTGTAAGACAAACTTTTTTTTTTTAAAGTATTTTTCAGTCAAACAATTTAAAATCATACACAACTTTGTATTCAACATATGCTAACTGTAAGCATGCAAATGTTAGCACATTTACTTTTTTGGCGAATTTTGCAGCTGTATACCTCAATCATAGCTTGGTACTTGACACACGCTAATGATTTTAACTAATTTTAAGGCCGTACGCCTCAGTCAAAACTTGGTATTTGACACAAGCTTACAGTTAGCATGCTCATGTTAACACAAATCGCTTATGTTAGCATGCTAACTATTTTTAAAGCTAATTATGCAGCTGTACACCTCAAAGTCTTGACTTGGTATTTAACTCATGCGAACTGTTAACATACAATTTTTTCAGCCAGACATTTTAGCCACAGAACTTGGTACTTGACATATGCAAACTGTTAACATGCTAACTTTTTTTTTTTTTTTGTGCAAATTTTGCAACAGTACACCTCAGAGTCATATTACTTAGTAGATTACACAAGCTTACGCTACGGCAATTCTATTTTTATCCAATTACCTTAGAACAGGGGTCACCAACGCGGCGCCCGCGGGCACCAGGTAGCCCGTAAGGACCAGATGAGTAGCCTGCTTGCCTGTTCTAAAAATAGCTCAAATAGCAGCACTTACCAGTGAACTGCCTCTATTTTTTTAAATTTGATTTATTTACTAGCAAGCTGGTCTCGCTCTGCTCGACATTTTTAATTCTAAGAGAAACAAAACTCAGAATTTGAAAATCCAAGAAAATATTTTAAAGACTTGGTCTTCACTTGTTTGAATAAATTCATTCATTTTTTTTTACTTTGCTTCTTATAACTTTCAGAAAGACAATTTTAGAGTAAAAATACAACCTTAAATTTTTGGGGGAGATTTTTAAACACATATACCTTTTTACCTTTTAAATTCTTTTCTCTTCTTTCCTGACAATTTAAATCAATGTTCAAGTAAATTTATTTTTTTATTGTAAAGAATAATAAATACATTTTAATTTAATTCTTCATTTTAGCTTCTGTTTTTTCGACCAAGAATATTTGTGAAATATTTCTTCAAACTTATTATGATTAAAATTCAAAAAAATTATTCTGGCAAATCTAGAAAATCTTTAGAATCAAATTTAAATCTTATTTCAAAGTCTTTTGAATTTCTTTTAAAAATGTTGTTCTGGAAAATCTAGAAGAAATAATGATTTGTTTTTGTTAGAAATATAGCTTGGTCCAATTTGTTATATATTCTAACAAAGTGCAGATTGGATTTTAACCTTTTTAAAACATGTCATCAAAATTGTAAAATTAATCTTAATCAGGAAAAATTACTAGTGATGTTCCAAAAATTATTTTTTAATTTTTTTTTTCAAAAAGATTCAAATTAGCTAGTTTTTCTCTTCATTTTTTTCGGTTGAATTTTGAATTTTAAAGAGTCGAAATTGAGGAAAAATTATGTTTCAAAATTTCATTATTTTTTTCGTGTTTTCTCCTCTTTTAAACTGTTGAATTTAGTGTTTTTTTCCATCTTTTATTCTCTAAAGAAAACCTTCCGTAAAAGGAAAACAAACGTACGACGGACAGAAATACTCATGTTTTTATATATATAGATTTATTTATTAAAGGTAAATTGAGCAAATTGGCTATTTCTGGCAATCTTTTTAAGTGTGTATCAAACTGGTAGCCCTTCGCATTAATCAGTACCCAAGAAGTAGCTCTTGCTTTCAAAAAGGTTGCTGACCCCTGCCTTGGAATCATATAACTTAGTACTTGACATAAGCTAACCATAAGCATGCCAACATTAACACGTTTACTTTTTTGGCAAATTTTGTAGCCGTACACCTCACAGTCCTGACTTGGTACTTGACACATAACGTTTTAGCTACTTTTACAGCCAAACACCTCAAAATCCAAAAACTTGATACATGCTAACATAAGCATGCTAACTTTTTTTGGGGTCAATTTTACAGCCCTACAACTCAGTCATACAACTTGCTACTTGATACATGCTGTTAGCATGGTAACTTTGTGTCAGGCATGCCTGCCGACTCGCCTAGGGGGTGCGAGGGCCCGTATTTATCTTCTTACTTTCATTGGTAGATTTGGGCGTGGGCTTCCGTGTGGCCCAGTTGGTCCTGATATGTCTTCCTCCCAGCCACTGGCCCCCCATCTGCTGGATGGCATTCCAGGCGTCCTGAACAACAGCGACATAGCATGTCAAGTCGGCAACTTTCCTGTCAGTTTTAAAACCTGGGACGCGCCGGCCGCACGCTCACCCATTTGTTGAAGAAGGACACGAAGCCGTAGCCTTTGGACTTGCCGGTGGCCACGTCTTTCACCACCCGACAATCCCTGTGGATGGACACAAAAACACCGTTACACAGCTGCGACTGTCGCCGAGAACATGACGTGTGGAAGCGCAATGTTTGCGGTCTTCCTCTGCGACAGTGACAAAGTCTTACACTATGGACGCCACGTTTGTTTACAATGAGCACCAAGGGAGTTTACATTATACTACAACTTTTTTATTGTATTATCGGTTATTGGAGATATTTTTAAACGTACTTGGATATATCATGATCGGCTAGAGGTCAAGAATATTTTAGTTGTCTTAATCCTTCTTCGTTGGGACATTGTCGATTGTCACGTCATGTTCGGATGTACATTGTGGACGCCGTCTTTGCTCCACAGTAAGTCTTTGCTGTCGTCCAGCATTCTGTTTGTGTTTACTTTCGTTCTGCATAGCCTTCCCTAAGCTTCTATGCCTTTTCTTAGGGACACTCACCTTTTGTTTATTTTTTATTTAAGCATTAGACACCTTTTTACCTGCACACTGCCTCCCGCTGTTTCCGACACCTACAAAGCAATTAGCTACCGGCTGCCACCTACTGACATGGAAGATTATTACGCAGTTACTCTGCCGAGCTCTAGACCAGTGTTTTTCAACCTTATTTCAGCCAAGGCACATTTTTTGCATTGAAAAAATGCGGAGGCACACCATCAGTAGAAATCACTAAAAACGAAACTCAACTTGACAGTAAAAAGTTGTGATCACAATTGTTGGATATGACTTTAAACCACAACCAAGCATGCATCGATATAGTTCTTGTCTCAAAGTAGGTGTACTGTCACCACCTGTCACGTCACACCCTGACTTATTTTCCCTTTTTTTGCAGTTTTCCTGTGTGTAGTGGCCTTTTCTCTCTTTTTTTGGTATTTTCCTGTAGCAGTTTGTCTTCTTTTGTGCAATATTTCCTGCATCTACTTTGTTTCAGCAACCAAGAATATTTCAGTTGTTTTTATCCTTCTTTGTGGGGACATTGTTGATTGTCACGTCATGTTTGGATATACATTGTGGACGCCCTCTTTGCTCCACAGTAAGTCTTTGCTGTCGTCCAGCATTCTGTTTTTGCTTGCTTTGTAGCCAGTTCAGTTTTACTTTTGTTCTGCATAGCCCTACCTAAGCTTCAATTACTTTTCTTAGGGACACTCACCTTTTGTTTATTTTTGATTTAAGCAATAGACACCTTTTTACCTGCACACTGCCTCCCGCTGTTTCCGACACCTACAAAGTAATTAGCTACCGGCTGCCACCTACTGATATGGAAGAGTATTACAAGGTTACTCTGCCGAGCTCAACAACAACACATCATTTGCAGACTATAATTAGTGGTTTGCAAAAAATATTTTTACCCCAAATAAGTGAAATTAGATCATCTCCCATGGCACACCAGACTGTATCTCACGGCACACAGTGGTTGAAAAACACTGGTGTAGACCACAAGTCTTTTACATTTAAAAAAATATATATATTATGACCCATTTAATGCGGCTTTACCCTGAAAATAGACCTGAATAGACCCGCTCATCTGCAGTGCGCCTTTTAGTCCGGTGCGAAAATATTGTAATACTAACTAATAATAAAATGTATTTTTAAATGTACGTACCGTATTTTTCGGATTATAAATCGCTCCGGAGTATACGTCGCACCGGCCGAAAATGCATAATAAAGAAGGAAAAAAACACGTATACGTCGCACTGGAGTATAAGTCGCATTTTTGGGGGAAATGTATTTGATAAAACCCAACACCAAGAATAGACATTTGAAAGGCAATTTAAAATAAATAAAGAATAGTGAACAACAGGCTGAGTAAGTATACGTTATATGAGGCATAAATAACCAACTGAGAAGGTGCCTGGTATGTTAACCTAACATATTATGGTAAGACTCATTCAAATAACTATAACATATTAAGTTAAAGTACCAATGGTTGTCACACACATATAGAACATGCTATACGTTTACCAAACAATCTGTCACTCCTAATCGATAAATCCTATGAAATCTTCTTCCTCGATGTCGCTTCTAAACAACTCTGCCAACTCCAAAGGTATGCCCCGCTTCCTCTTGTCGTTTTCTGCTGCATATTTCACTACATCCAGCTTGTAATCTGCAGTACATGATTTCCTTTTCGGTACCATTTTTGTTCGGCCATTCTCAGTTTTTATAAATTACCGCCAACGATGAAATTATCCATTTTAATAGCTACGGCAGTAACATATTGCAGTTAGCATCCCATGACCCACAATGCACTTCTGCCATGACCCTCCCCCACTGAATACTTATTGGTTGACGTGTGTGTGACGATTGCTAACATTTTCTTCGTCTCTTCCGCAAATGAGATAAATAATATTACCGTATTTCCTTGAATTTCCGCCGGGCATATAGTACGCGCCTGCCTAGAATTACTGCCGGGTCAAACTCGTTTCGCAAAATAATTACCGCATGCTTAGCATTACCGCCGGCTCAGGATTAATGCCGGGTCAAACTTGTTTCGCAAAATATTATTTTTATTAGTGCATGTCTAGACTTTCCGCCGGGTCAAACACGTCACGTCACGAGTGACACTTCACCTGTCATTTACAAAATGGAGGAGGCTGATTTCAATCATTTGAAATCGCATAAAGGTAACAAGATTAAGAGCTATTTAGTAGGATTTAAGGTCCAAGCTATTGAATATGCTAAAAAGAACAGTAAGCAGCTATGTTTTATTAATATAAAGTTAAAGTACCAATGATTGTCACACACACACACACTAGGTGTGGCGAAATGATTCTCTGCATTTGACCCATCACCCTTGATCACCCCCTGGGAGGTGAGGAGTACCATAGCTACGTGTGTCAAATATGAGTCATTAAATGACTCCCGCCTCCTGGTGGTAGAGGGCGCTAGTGATCCTTCTTGCGACTACTCGGCTGCAGAAGAAGTGACAACAAGCAGCAAGAGTGAGCAGCGATCGTTTATTTTTTCCTCTCACTTGCACTTTTAACATGGAGGATTACATATCTAAAATAAAACAGTTTTCTAAACTGGAATTTCAATCGAAACAGGAAGTAATAAAGCAAGATCTCCATCGAGACGGAGAGACTTTTAAAACTGAAGAAAAATAAGGAAGACTTCTATAAACAAGTTATCGATGCTTTTGAACAGACCGAGTTGCACATGGACTTCATTCATAAGTAAAGGTATGACCATAATGGTTTTTTAATTAAATGTGCTTTTCATGATGGTATCCTTACATCAACCTCAAATGTATAATAAGCGCAGGCCTAGATTTACCACATGCCTTTGGTAAGCGCCGGAGTGAGAAGAGGTTTTAAAATAATTATCGCATGCCTTTGGTAAGCGCCGGAGTGAGAAGAGGTTTTAAAATAATTAGCGCATGCCTTTGGTAAACCCCGGAGTGAGAAGAGGTTTTAAATTAATTAGCGCCCCGGCGGCAATTCAAGGAAATAAGGTATTTGATTTTTTTACGGTAATGTGTTAATAATTCCATACATAAGTCGCTCCGGAGTATATGTCGCACCCCCGGCCAAACTATGAAAAAAACTGCGACTTATAGTTCGAAAATACGGTATACATTTTTTAGCCTTTTTAAAGAAAATCAAACAGCAAATTATTGGATGACATCATGGTGACCACGCTCATAACCACAGGTAACTTGGCAGTTCCGTATTAATTAATCAGCAGGACACACTTACGATATCTTCCCAAAAGGACCGAATGCAGCTTTTATGTCGTCTGTGGTGATTTCAGGACTCAGGTCTCCGACAAAGACATGGAAGTGACCTACAAGACATTGTTGGTGAACAATCCGGGGGAAAAAAAAAAAACACACTGATGACGTGTTGTGTGTTTAATGACACGTACTGCTGGTGTCCTTTTTTTGGCTGGTCGGCGTCGTTGCCCAGTTGACTTTGACTTCCTGTGGAGAAACAACGTGCAGACAGCGCAGATGAGAGGTGGGCGAGGGGTTTGTGGCGTTGATTAGACCACTTGACACACACACACCAATTTTACTTTCTATTTGGTGATTTAAAAGATTTCTTTCAATGGTGGTGCCTTCTGTTCAGCCACTAATTTATCTGACTTTTTTTTTTTTTTACACTAAACACAGTAAATAAAATACAGAGGAGAATATATATTTTAATAAAAAGGGATAAAGGTTTCTCCTTCATGATTAAATCAGGAAAAATGTCAGTGAAAATTTGGATTAAAACTGAAGGAAGTAAGGTCCAAATAACAAGGGACTTACAAACAAGTGATTTTTACGAACTTGTTATACTCCTCAAATGGTCCTTCAATACCTGTTGAGGATAGAATATTTTCAACTGAATGGATCGTTCTAGAATTGGAACTCTTAATGTGGAAATAAAGTTATTAAAAGAAAGTAATAGAAGTAAAAAAAAACACACCAATAAAAGGGACAGAAAAGCATCATCACATGACATTTAACAGACGCCTTCGCCCGATGTAAATCCACAACACAACCCTTGAACTGACAATGATTCCATTTTGTTTGCTTCCGGAGACTCTTTCCGGGAAACCCCGCCCACCCAGCGTCGGTCACACTGGCCTCGCCCGGGAGATAGGACAGCTTACCTTACCCAGAATTTTCCGACCGTTCATAGCCGCAATGGTGGCCATGGCGTGTCTATGCTCATAGAATTCCACAAAGCAGTACGGGTCGTGACCTGCTGTCTGGGGTGGACGAGAAACAAACAAACAAACACATAAAAACATGTTAGCATGGTCGCCTGGAGGGCTGGGCGATTTAGCCTTTTTTTAATATCTTGATATTTTTAGGCCATATCTTGATGCACTATATATATATATATATACACACACACATATATATATATATATATATATATATATATATATATATGTCTGGATATTTTGCCTTAGCCTTAAATGAACACTTGATGCATATAATCCCAGCAGTATGATGATTCTATGTGCCTACATTAAAACATTCTTCTTCATACTGCATTAATACATGCTACTTTTAAACTTTCATGCAGAGAGGGAAATCACAACCAAAAGTGTATTTATTAAACAGTTATCAAGCAGGGGCACAAACATTCATGTCATTTCAAAAACAGAAAGTGCAAGATTGTCAGAGACATTTTAAAACAAGCCTTGAGTGCACTTTTGTGCATGATGTCACTAAGATGCAGAGGTGGGTAGAGTAGCCAGAAATTGTACTCAAGTAAGAGTACTGTTACTTTAGAGATTTATTACTCAAGTAAGGAGTAGTCACCCAAATATTTACTTAAGTAAAAAGTATGTTGTGAAAAAACTATTCAAGTACTGAGTAACTAATGAGTAACCGGTTTGTTTAATGATGACAGCAACAAGTAATGCACAAAAACATAAAAATAGCAATTAACAAATTCAGAGCCAGGAATATCTCTTAAGCAATAATATATATTAAATAATATATATTTGGTTGTACACTGTATTGAAAAAAAATTTCAAAATGAATTTTACCTTTGCAAGCTCAATATACTATTGGCTAAGTTTTATATTCATAAATGTAAGTTTCTCTTTACCCGACCTGTTTTTTGTGCCTTTAAAAAAGATTTAGAACTCTACATTGAAACACTCTACCTCTAACAACCAAAAAGCTGTGAAAACTATGATGCTGTGTTACAAATTTAAGTTATTTACTGAGATTGAGTGAGCCTATGGCTTTGCATTTTGTTGATTTTATATATATATATATATATATATATATATATATACACATACATATATATATATATATATTTTTTTTTGGCATTCTATTTTAGTTACTTTGAAATTACAACCCCCTGGCGCTGTTTTGTACGGTTTTTATACTGTTTTTGTATTTACTTTGATTATTATTTTCAACTGTTTGTAAATGTTGAAATTTACAAATAAAGGTTTAAAAAAAAAGTGCAGTTAATCATTTAACCACCTGGTTCTGTTCGATTGGTGAGTCAAACGTCACCAGTGACTGCATTTGATTGGTGAAACGGAGTCAAATGTCATCAGTGACTGCATTTGATTGGTGAAACGCAGGCATGTGATAGATCATACTTTGAAGGTCTGTCTGACAAACCAAACAAACAAAGCGTGCATTAACTGATCGATAAAAATCAGTAGCGAGTAGCGAGCTGAAAGCTAGATTAATGGAGCGGAGTAAAAGAAGCGTTTTTTCTCTATAAATATACTCAAGTAAAAGTAAAAGTATGTTGCATTAAAACTACCCTTAGAAGTAGAATTTATCCCAAAAGTTACTAAAGTAGATGTAACGGAGTAAATGTAGCGCGTTACTACCCACCTCTGGCGGGGCATCACAACGAAATTAGGCGTAATAATGGGTTAATTCCACGTATCGGTTGATATCGGTATCGGTAATTAAGAGTTGGACAATATCGGCAAAAATGCTATTATCGGACATCTCTAATTTAAACAGATTCTCACAATGTATTATGTGGTACAATATTTATAATGAACATTTTTTGTAGCAGGTTACAGGTCAGAAAAGCCTATTCTGGTTGCATGGAGATGGCCTAAAAACACATTTTAAAATATGTTTGTATAAAAAAGAAACTATATACATTTTTTCAAATTGATTTTGGAAAATTATGAATCGATTTAGAATTGGGATATATAAGTATGGTGATTCGGATGTGAATCTATTATTTTGTGAACTCCTGATAAATATAAAATACATCAATAATAAATAAAATCTATCCAACTTTTTTAAAACTTCCGATACCAATATTGGCGCATTGACCGATACCAATGTTTAAACCATATCAGCATGACCCATATTTAGTATTTTGTAGTGTGGAAATAACCGATAGTGTTTATAATATATAATAATAATGCAAGTAACCATTTAAAAGGATATACACTATTATTTCTCATTACTGTAGAATCGCTGACCCTTGTACTGTAATTGGAAGGTAAAAAACTTGGTAAAACTAAATAAAACAAAAAAATAAACGGACTAATTTCTTTAAGCTAAAATTGTACTTAAATATGGGACACATTAAAGTACATTTCTCCCAACTGGAAAAAATCTTTTGAGACTTCTTCCACTCGCGTCCTTGCACGCTACATCGCCACAACAAAGATGACGGAGAGAAGACGCTGACGAAGGTGAGCCACGTAAGTAAGACCGCCCACAAAACGGCGCACCCTGAAGGGACTGTCAGAAAGCGGCTTGAAGATTATCTGTAAAACATCATCTATGCCACATTTTGACCAAAGAACCACTATTACATGTTATGTAGACCACAAAGAAGTATTTTATTTTTCTAAAAAAATAATACTAATATGACCCCTTTAATGCGCCCTATAATCTGGTGCGCCTTTTGGAAGAAAATAGACCTAATTAGACCCGCTCAATGGCAGTGCGCCCTGTTGGGGACGGCGTGGCGCAGTGGGAGAGTGGCCGTGCACAACCCGAGGGTCACTGGTTCAAATCCCACCTAGAACCAACCTCGTCACGTCCGTTGTGTCCTGAGCAAGACACTTCACCCTTGCTCCTGATGGGTGCTGGTTGGCGCCTTGCATGGCAGCTCCCTCCATCAGTGTGTGAATGTTTGTGTGAATGGGTAAATGTGGAAGTAGTGTCAAAGCGCTTTGAGTACCTTGAAGGTAGAAAAGCGCTATACAAGTACAACCCATTTACCATTTATCTGGTGCACCTTTAGATGAAAATAGACCTGAATAGACGCGCTCATCAGCAGTGCGCTTTATAATCCGGTACATCGGGGCATGGTATTTGTTAGAATGACTGGATCTAAGTTATGTGTTTCAATGAGTTCCCGGCGAGCAGACAAAAGCTGTCTTTGATCCTACCAAGTTTCCACTGTGTAGGGTGGAAGCAACACGAAGGTGTTCTGATTCTTTGATGTATTGTAAACCCCAGGAAGATTTTGTCTTGACCCGAGATCTACAAAGCAGAGAGAAAGCAGAACGGCACCTCTTCTTCGAACTGTTTCACGACCTCTTCTTTGAACTGTTTTATGACCCTTTCTTGAAACTGTTTTGCAACCAAAGGCGGCGACTGTTTACGTCCCCCGTCCCTTTAGAAACAGCTGTTGCCATGTAAAAAGGGAAAGTCCACATTAAAGATGAGGCGGACGATCTTTCGTCAGGAGCGTAGGACGACACTGTACAAGCGTACAGTGTCTACACGTTTCTCCTCATTGAGCCAAATTTAATTCTGTCTCTTTTTAATTCCTTGCTTCTTGTCTTGTTTAATACATGTCATCAGTGTTTGAACCTGACAGTATTCATTGGAGGGGAGACCATTATTTGAAGAAATACAGTATTTACCGCCGCTCAAAAATCAAAATCTTGTCATTATAGCTCAATATCTGCCAGTAAGATTACTTTACGAGAAACATTTTTAATTTCAGAGGCTAATTAGAGTAAAAAATGCACAAATTGACTCACTGAACTCACATCCACAATCATTTTACAGCTCTTGCAGGGTCCGATCTGGCCAAACAGCTCCAGGATGAGGGCTTCTGTCACATCCCGCGACAGGTTCCCCACGTACCTGTGCACAAAGACGTCAAGTATTGGCCAAATAACCCCAACAAATAGGAGGTAGAAGATGTTCAACACTGGAAATGGCATAGTTAGTGGAACGAAATATATAAGACAAACATATCTTCGATTTTACTTGAGTTGATCTTCCTGCTCGTGTGGTTTAAACATAGCAACATGCTAATATAAACCAGGAAATAGTTAGCCTTCTGTTATGTAAAGCAGTGGTCCCCAACCACCGGTACGTGACGCATTTGCTACCAGACTGGAGAGAAACATTAATTTATAAAGGACTGCACTTTCTCCGACTTAACTTTGGCCTGTCCCACCAGACCAGGGGTGTCAAACTAGTTTTCAGTGAGGAGGGCCACGCCGCCGTCATGGCTGCCAATAGAGGGCCACTTGTAACAGTAAATAATTAACAAATTTGTCTATGAATTAAAATATTTTACGTTTAGAGTAAAAAAAAAAATATGCTGATTTCACCGCTGTTTTTTACAGAAAAAACTGGCAGCTTAGTTGCCAGTAAAATAAATGGTGTTTTTTATTATAATTTTTTACAACAAATCGAAATACGGTACCGCTGTTTATTTTTATTTTGGCAACTCAGATGCCAGTTTTTTACCATAATAAAGTGTGGTACCAAAAAAATCATCAACCATGGATTTTACAGTAAAAAAAACTGACATCTCAGTTGACAGAGTTTCACTCTAAAAAAAACAAACATTGGTCATTTTTCCCCCCAACTTACTGTGTGTATATATATATATATATATATATATATATATATATATATATATATTAGGGGTGGGCAAATGCGTTAATTATGAGTTAACTCATCAATCTATTAACGCCGACAATTATTTTATCGCACATTTGCGTATGTTGTTTACATGCTTTTATTTTGTTAACGCCTTTTCTTAACAAGATGGCGTCGCCCGGCGTCGAGGGGCTCTTGGTAAAGATGGAACATTTGGCAAAAATACCGGACAATTCTGCAAATTTCATGGCTGGCTTACAGCGTGGTCACTCCGGGATCACTAACGACCGCCAGACAATTCTGAATGTGGATAGATCGGGCCGTTTTGGACAGAATGACGCGTGCTTGCTAGACCGGCTAGCTAGCATGGGAATACTTTGCCGGCTACATCCAGCGGCCTGTGAAGCAGCGGAATACATGTGTTGTCTGTCTATTTATGAATAATGCAGACCAGGAGTGTTGGCTGAGTTCTTAACTTTTACTTTCAGTGCGTGCATATCACAACATACAAGATGCCGTCATGGCGACACAACCTATACCGGGCTACCGCGCATGCTCGTCACTCCTGTTGCATGCTGGGTAGGGTAGTTATTATATTCCCTGGCTCATAACATCATAATATAGTACCATGTACATGCGTTCAGTTTATCAAAGCACCAAGCAAACAATCGGAAAATTCCCATCATATCACTTCCTAGATATGGTCATAATTATTTTAAGTGCACTACGCAGAATAAACACAACATTATTAATATTGCTACTACCGATAATTTGATCAAAAATTCCCTAAAACAGCCCACTACCTATAATATAGGTTTTTTAAACATAAGATCCCTGATAAAAAAATTGTTTCTGCTGTTACCTCAGAAATTGCCTGTTCAGATGTTATGATTGTGGCTCAGAGATTTGTATGTAGATTATATTTATTTTCCATAACAAACAGGATAACTTAAATACCCTGGCAGTGGTAGTAATAAGCTTAAATGTTTGTATTTACATTTTTTGAGTTGATTTTCATAAAATATGCTATTTAACTGCTACTGTTTAACAAGTACTGATTTAAATTGTGTTTGCACAACAAATGTTTTGGCGCTTTTGTTCATGTGGGGGACTATTCCAATAAAGGTGCCCTACACACTACTTTTGAATTCATTATTGGGCTTTGCGTATACAATGCAGTTAATCGCGATTAATCAGAGAAATAGTGCAATTAACTTCGATTAAAATTTGTAATCGTTGCCCAGCCCTAATATATATATATATATATACATATATATATGTATGTATTATATGCTGTAAAAATACTCCCTTAATTTTACAGTAAACTGTATTGGTCATTTTTATAGCGTACAATTTGATGGATAACTTGCTTTGAATTCATAAGTTAAGCAGATGTTTAAGTATTTATTTGGATTTTGACCAACGAAGTTAGATCATATTGTCTCCCTGTAATGTTTGTCTGATGTTGAATGGGATTTTGCTGAAAATCTTAATTTCCCATCGGGAATCATTAAAGTACTTCTGATTCTAATAATGTTTCTTGCAATATTGGACACTATTTTTTCCCCCTGTCAAAATACAAAAATAACCTAATACCTTTAGTGAGAAAATAAGAAAGTAGAGAAAGAAAAAAATAAAGTATTTTATTGAAACATTATTTCCATGCTTTTGTCGGCCATATAAAATGACATGGAGGGCCAAATCTGGTCCGCGGGCCTTGAGTTTGACACCTGTGCACTAGACACACCAATGAGTTTGTTTATAGATGTACAATATAACTCCTCATAGGAAGTCGCCATTTGTTATAACTTTGTGACATGATACAATGCACATTAATGAACATAACTTCATAACCGTAAGTCTTTGCTGTGGTCCAGCATTCTGTTTTTGTTTACTTTGCGGCCAGTTCTGTTTTAATTTCGTTCCGCATAGCCTTCCCTAAGCTTCGATGCATTTTCTTAGGGGCACTCACCTTTTGTTTATTTGTTGTTTAAGCTTTCGATACCTTTTTACCTGCACACTGCCTCCCACTGTTCCCGACATCTACAAGGCAATGAGCTACCGGCTGCCACCTACTGATATGGAAGAGTATTACACGTAGGGCTGGGCGATATACACGATATATCGCGGGTTTGTCTCTGTGCGATATAGAAAATGACTATATCATAATATTCGAGTATACGTTTTCACGAAGTTGCTTTTAGCTGCGGGCATTACACTTCAGCCTCTTCTCACTCTTTCCTGTCTCTCCTCACAGACAAGCAGGCGCACATTCTTACATACGTCACATACTGTCACGTCATATACGTATACTCCCTCGCCCAACAGAGAGGTAGCAGACTGGGCTACGTTAGCTGCTAACGTAGCCGTACGAGTGGGAATACGAGAGAAAGAAGGCGCGGATCTGGTAACAAATAAAGGAAGACTTAATACCCAATAAAAACAGAAGGGGATCCATCTTCTGGCGGTGGTTCGGCTTCAAGTGGGAATATGTCGAACAGACAACCGTAATTTGTCAAGTGTGGGGAAAAAGCGTTGCTATAAAAATTAGCAATACTGCCAATATGCCATCTCTGGGTTGGGGAGGAGACCCTGCCCCAAGTGGAGGAGTTCAAGTACCTAGGAGTCTTGTTCACGAGTGAGGGAAGAGTGGATCGTGAGGTCGACAGGCGGATCGGTGCGGCGTCTTCAGTAATGCGGACGTTGTACCGATCCGTTGTGGTAAAGAAGGAGCTGAGCCGGAAGGCAAAGCTCTCAATTTACCGGTCGATCTACGTTCCCATCCTCACCTATGGTCATGAGCTGTGGGTCATGACCGAAAGGATAAGATCACGGGTACAAGCGGCCGAAATGAGTTTCCTCCGCCGTGTGGCGGGTCTCTCCCTGAGAGATAGGGTGAGAAGCTCTGTCATCTGGGAGGAACTCAAAGTAAAGCCACTGCTCCTCCACATCGAGAGGAGCCAGATGAGGTGGTTCGGGCATCTGGTCAGGATGCTACCCGAACGCCTCCCTAGGGAGGTGTTTAGGGCACGTCCAACCGGTAGGAGGCCACGGGGAAGACCCAGGACACGTTGGGAAGACTACGTCTCCCGGCTGGCCTGGGAACGCCTCGGGATCCCCCGGGAAGAGCTAGACAAAGTGGCTGGGGAGAGGAAAGTCTGGGTTTCCCTGCGTAGGCTGTTGCCCCCGCGACCCGACCTCGGATAAGTGGAAGATGATGGATGGATGGATGGATGCTAATATGTAGCATCGTTTTAAAAGTCACTCGCTAGAGAATTTCATAACGTTCGTCGTAACCCACCACATAGTGAAGGACGAATACTATTTGATTTTCTATCATGCAGCTCATTTTTATTTGACACTTAAAATGTCTCTGACAATCTTGCACTTTATGTTTTGGAAATGTCTTGAATGTTTGTGCCACTGCTTAATAACTTTAATTAATACACTTTTGGTCAATTGACTTAGTTGTGATTTCCCTCTCTGCATGAAAAGTTTAAAAGTAACATATGAATGCAGTATGAAGGAGAATGTTTTAATGCAGACACATAGAATCATCATACTGCTGTGATTATATGCATCAAGTGTTCATTCAAGGCCAAGGAAAAATATCGTAATATATATCGTATATTGCGATATGGCCTAAAGATATTGCGATATCAAAAAAAGGCCATATCGCCCAGCCCTAATTACACGGTTACTCTGCCAAGCTCAACAACAACAACACATAATTTGCAGACTTTAATTAGTGGTTTGCAAAAAATATTTTTAACCCAAATAGGTGAAATTAGATAATCTCCCACGGCACGCCAGACTGTGTCTTACAGCAGTGTTGTTCAACCTTTTTTGATCCAAGGCCCATTTTTTTCATTGAAAAAATGAAGAGGCACACCACCAGCAGAAAATATCCGATACTGACGCTAAAAAGTTGTCGCCGTAATTGTTGGTTATAGCTATAAACCCTAACCAAGCTTGCATCAATATAGCTCTTGTCTCAAAGTAGGCGTATTGTCACCACCTGTCACATCACACCCTGACTTATTTTGAGCTTTTTGGTGTCTTCCTGTGTCGATCGACAGGCGGATCGGTGCGGCGTAATGCGGACGTTGTATCGATCCGTTGTGGTGAAGAAGGAGCTGAGCCGGAAGGCAAAGCTCTCAACTTACCGGTCAATCGACGTTCCCATCCTCACCTATGGTCATGAGCTTTGGATCATGACCGAAAGGTTAAGATCACAGGCACAAGCGGCCAAAATGAGTTTCCTCCGCCGGGTGGCGGGGCTCTCCCTTAGAGATCAATCAATCAATGTTCATTTATATAGCCCTAAATCACTAGTGTCTCAAAGGTCTGCACAAACCACAACACAAACCATTACGACATCCTCGGTAGGCCCACATAAGGGCAAGGAAAACTCACACCCAGTGGGACGTCGGTGACAATGATGACCCAGTGGGACGTTGGTGACAATGAGGACTATGAGAACCTTGGAGAGGACCAGATATGTGGGCAACCCCCACCCCCTCTAGGGGACAGGGTGAAAAGCTCTGTCATCCGGGAGGAACTCAAAGTATATCCGCTTCTCCACCAAATCGAGAAGAGACAGATGAGGTGGTTCGGGGATCTGGTCAGGATGCCACCGGAACGCCTCCCGAGCGAGGTGTTTAGGGCACGTCCAACCGGTAGGAGGCCACAGGGAAGACTATGTCTCCCGGCTGGCCTGGGAACGCCTCGGGATCCCCCGGGAGGAGCTGGACGAAGTGGCTGGGGAGAGGGAAGTCTGGGCTTCCCTGCTTAGGCTGCTGCCCCCGTGACCCGACCTCGGATAAGCGGAAGAAGACGGATGTCCACAAAATATCTAGCTGTCAACACTGAATATTGCATTGTTGCATTTCTTTTGTTGAAGTACTATTCAATAAATATATCTATAAAGGATTTTTGAATTGTTGCTATGTTTGTCTTGGTTTAACTCTTATCTTACTGATAGGATGCAGTGCGTCTCCCATAACAATGTGACCTCGGACTACGTTAAGGTAACGTGTGGAGTTCCCCAGGGTTCGGTCCTTGGCCCTGCACTCTTCAGCATCTACATGCTGCCGCTAGGTGACATCATACGCAAATACGGTGTTAGCTTTCACTGCTATGCTGATGACACCCAACTCTACATGCCCCTAAAGCTGACCAACACGCTGGATTGTAGTCAGCTGGAGGAGTGTCTTAATGAAATTAAACAATGGATGTCCGCTAACTTTTTGCAACTCAACGCCAAAAAAACGGAAATGCTGATTATCGGTCCTGCTAGACACAGACCTCTATTTAATAATACAACTCTAACATTTGACAACCAAACAATTAAACAAGGCGACTCGGTAAAGAATCTGGGTATTATCTTCCACCCAACTCTCTCCTTTGAGTCACACATTAAAAGCGTTACTAAAACGGCCTTCTTTCATCTCCGTAATATCGCTAAAATTTGCTCCATTCTGTCCACCGAAGACGCTGAGATCATTATCCATGCGTTTGTTACGTCTCGCCTCGATTACTGTAACATATTATTTTCGTGTCTCCCCACGTCTAGCATTAAAAGATTACTCTAGCCCAGGGGTGCCCATTACGTCGATCGCGATCGACTGGTCGATCTCGGAGGGTGTGTCAGTCGATCTCAAGCCAGGCATTAAAAAATAGACATAAAAATGAGCAATCATCAATCATACCAAGACTTCACTTTCGTCAGTTGTTTGACATTCTCGGCACACGAGGATCTTGTGAGATGACGCTGGCTGCTGCGAGTTCATATTTAAGAGAAAAATCACTAACAGGGCGGATGCAGAGAAACACATTTTATTTCTAGAGACTCCGTACCTACTGTCAAAACTCTAAAGACCGACTGCACAGTTCCTGTCTTCACCATAAAAGACCTGTTTCATCCTGCCTGTGCTAACAAAATAAGAGTCTCAGAAAGCTAGCGTGCACAATCTAGCAAGCTACGGAGTTTGATGCCAATGTATTACTCCCCCGCCCTCAGCGACCACTTTCTCACTTGTTTGCCCACCCGCACACTCACCTGCTGCCAGACATTAAAGGGCCACACACATATGCTACTCTCATAACAAAGTGTTTAAAAACGAGTATGCAAGTTGGACAAATGAGATGCCAAATCCAACCACTTTCATGTGGTATTGGACAGAAAGGAGGACTTTTTTTTTTCCTCCATTTGAAAATGTGGACGTTATCAGCACCACTGTCTAATTCCAATCAATGCTAGTCATCAGAATCCAATACACCAACTTATATTCTTGTCTTCATGAAAGAAAGGAATCTATGTGTGTTAAACATGCTTGTATTATCATTAAACACCATTAACTTGTTAACAAAAATGTATTTTTCATAAATAAATAAATATAAATTATAAATAGGAATGAGGTAGATCTCCTTGACTTGGTCAATTGAAAAGTAGCTCGCCTGCAGAAAAAGTGTGAGCGCCCCTGCTCTAGCCTTTAAATAGACTCCCTTTTTAGACCAGTTGATCTACCGTTTCTTTTCTTTTTCTTCTATGTCCCACTCTCCCTTGTGGAAGGGGTCCGGTCCGATCCGGAGGCCATGTACTGCTTGCCCGTGTATCGGCTGGGGACATCTCTGCGCTGCTGATCCGCCTCCGCTTGGGATGGTTTCCTGCTGGCTCCGCTGTGAACAGGACTCTCGCTGTTGTGTTGGATCCGCTTTGGACTGGACTCTCGCGACTGTGTTGGATCCATTATAGATTGAACTTTCACAGTATCATGTTAGACCCGCTCGACATACATTGCTTTCCTCCTCTCCAAGGTTCTCATAGTCCTCATTGTCACCGACGTCCCACTGGGTGTGAGTTTTCCTTGCCCTTATGTGGGCCTACCGAGGATGTCGTAGTGGTTTGTGCAGCCCTTTGAGACACTAGTGATTTAGGGCTATATAAGTGATTGATTGATATGTTTAGAATATGTTAAAAAAATCTCAAGTACCCCCCATTTGAGAACCACTGCACTGGCCTACATTAAACCGGGTTGGGGACCACTGATGTAATAGATTTAGATGTAATATTTCCCCAGGAGAATGGGATTCAAAGAAGGACATTTATGGGCCTAAAACTCGATTTTCAGGGATTAATTGCTCGCAGGAGCCTTGTGCGAAAATGACTCATTTCCTTGTTTTGCTGCTCATTAGCCGCAATAGCTCACAAGTTGAATAAAAAAAAACGTGTGGCGTTGGCTCTTCCGTCTCGTTCTGCTCACTTTGATGACAACAAAGAGAATTATTGTTGGTGGAAAATGAAGGAAAAAACACTTTTTTTCCGAAATTAGCTTGCTAGCATTCGACACTTAGCTCGATGTGGCGAATTATAGCCGGATTGGAAATTCACTCGCTTCAACGTAGGAAATAGATAACGGAGATGTATTTAAAGTAAATAAAGGACATTAACTGTTTATTGTAAGTGTTTATAGTGCGAAAAGAAACACACTCACAGCGTTTTAGACTGGTCATCGTCCATCCTGGCCGAGTACGTGTCGCAACCGCGGGGAGCTAATCCACGAGCGTCGCGGGCACACACCGACCCCTCCGGTTCTTTTTGTGGCGTTTCTTTTGTTTGTTTAAATGTGGTGCAGTAGGAGCCGTGATGCCGCCGCCGCTGCCGCCGCTGCCGCCGCCGAGGGAAGCTCCTGAGCGAACAATGGAGAAATGGGCAGCCGACAAAGATGGCGGAGCGGCCGAGGCTGGTGTCAAAGCGCGCATGCGCGACCCTTGAGCAAGATAACAAACAAGAAAAAAAAAAAGAGGAACTTCTTGGACATGAATGAAGATTCGGAATTATGAAATGAAAAAAGTCAAAATGATGATATGAAAAGATATCAAATCTAAATTATGAGTTAAAAATGTATAATTATGAGGTTAAAAAAAGTCATAATTGTGAGATAATACATTTAAATTGTGAGTCGAGAGAGCCGAATAATGGTGAAACAAAGTCAAAATGATGAGATAAGAGTAGAAATTATTATATAAAATGTAAAAATTATGAAATACAAGTGAGATTTAAAAAATAAAAAAAGTCATGATTATGGGACAAAAATCGAAGTCGAAATAATGAAGTAAAAAGTCATAATTATGAGACAAAAAGTCCTGTTTATGAAATATAAAGTCGAATATATGAGATTGAAAGTCCAAATTCAAAAAGTCATGATTATGAGATATAAAATCTAAATCATGAGTTAAAAATATATAATTATGAGGTAAAAAAGTCATAATTGTGAGATAATACGTTTAAATTGTGAGTCGAGAGAGCCGAATAATGGTGAAATAAAGTCAAAATTATGAGATAAGAATCAAAAATTATGATATAAAATGTAAAAATTCTGAAATACAAGTGAGATTTTTAAAAAAAAGTTATAATTATGGGACAAAAATCGAAATCATGAGATAAAAAGTCGAAATAATGAAGTAAAAAGTCATAATTATGAGACAAAAAGTCCTGTTTATGAAATATAAAGTCAAATATATGAGATACAAAGTCATAATTTAAAAAGTCATGATTATGAGATATAAAATCTAGATGAGATATAAAATCTAAATTATGAGTTAAAAATGTATAATTATGAGGTGAAAAAGACATAATTTTGAGATAATACATTTAAATTGTGAGGCCAGAGCCGAATAAAGGTGAAACAAAGTCAAAATTATGAGTTAAGAGTCGAAATTATGATATAAAATGTAAAAATTCTGAAATACAAGAGAGATTAAAAAAAAAAAAGTTATAATTATGGGACAAAAATCGAAGTCGAAATAATGAAGTAAAAAGTCATAATTATGAGACAAAAAGTCCTGTTTATGAAATATAAAGTCGAATATATGAGATAGAAAGTCATAATTCAAAAAGTCATGATTATGAGATATAAAATCTAAATTATGAGTTAAAAATGTATAATTATGAGGTAAAAAAAAAAAGTAATAATTGTGAGATAATACATTTAAATTGTGAGTCGAGAGACCCGGATAATGGTGAAAAAAGTCCAAATTATGAGATAAGAGTCGAAATTATGATATAAAATGTAAAAATTCTGAAATACAAGTGAGATTTTAAAAAAAAGAGTCATAATTATGGGACAACAATCGAAATCATGAGATATAAAAAATCGAAATCATGAGATAAAAAGTCAAAATAATGAAGTAAAAGGTCATAATTATGAGATAAAAAGTCATGTTTATGAAATATAAAGTCGAATTTATGAAATAAAAAGTCATAATTTTGAGCTAAAAAGGGTCAACATTGTGAGAAGGAACATCGAAACAAATAAATAAAGCCATAATTATGAGATAAAAATCTAGATTTGGAGATAAATCATAATTGTGAGAATAAAACATTGAAATGATGAGCTAAGAATGTCGAAATGATCAAATTAAGTCATAATAATGAGATAAAGTTACAATTATGAAATAAAAAAGTCAAAATGATGATATAAAAAGTAATAATTATGAGATAGAAAATCGAGATGAGATGTTAAAATGTATAATTGAGGTAAAAAGTCATAATTGTGAGATCATTTCTTTTAAATTGTGAGGCAAGAAAACCGAAAATGGTGAAACAAAGTCAAAATTATGAGATAAGAGTCGAAATTATGATATAAAAGGTAAAAATTCTGAAATACAAGTGAGATTTAAAAAAAAAAGTCATAATTATGGGATGAAAATCGAAATCATGAGATATAAAAAATCGAAATCATGAGATAAAAAGTCGAAACAATGAAGCAAAAAGTCATAATTATGAGATAAAAAGTCTGTTTATGGAATATAAAGTCGAATATATGAGATAGAAAGTCCTAATTTAAAGTCATGATTATGAGATATAAAATCTAGATGATATATAAAATCTAAATTATGAGTTAAAAATGTATAATTATGAGGTGAAAAAGTCATAATTGTGAGATAATACGTTTGAATTGTGAGGCCAGAGCCGAATAAAGGTGAAATAAAGTCAAAATTATGAGATAAGAGTCGAAATTATGATATAAAATGTAAAAATTCCGAAATACAAGTGAGATTTAAAAAAAAAAAAAGTTATAATTATGGGACAACAATCGAAATCATGAGATATAAAAAATCGAAATCATGAGATAAAAAGTCAAAATAATGAAGTAAAAAGTCATAATTATGAGACAAAAAGTCCTGTTTATGAAATATAAAGTCGAATATGTGAGATAGAAAGTCATAATTTAAAAAGTCATGATTATGAGATATAAAATCTAGATGGGATATAAAATCTAAATTATGAGTTAAAAATGTATAATTATGAGGTGAAAAAGTCATAATTGTGAGATAATACATTTAAATTGTGAGTAGAGAGAGCCGAATAATGGTGAACTAAAGTCAAAATTATGAGATAAGAGTCGAAATTATGATATAAAATGTAAAAATTCTGAAATACAAGTGAGATTTAAAAAATAAAAAAAAGTCATAATTATGAGACAAAAAGTCCTGTTTATGAAATATAAAGTCGAATATGTGAGATAGAAAGTCGTAATTTAAAAAGTCATGATTATGAGATATAAAATCTAGATAAGATATAAAATCTAAATTATGAGTTAAAAATGTATAATTATGAGGTAAAAAAGTCATAATTGTGAGATAATACATTCAAATCGTGAGTCGAGAGAGCCGAATAATGGTGAAATAAAGTCAAAATTATGAGATAAGAGTCGAAATTATGATATAAAATGTAAAAATTCTGAAATACAAGTGAGATTTAAAAAAAAAAAAGTTATAATTATGGGACAAAAGTCGAAATCATGAGATAAAAAGTCGAAATAATGAAGTATATAGTCATAATTATGAGACAAAAAGTCCTGTTTATGAAATATAAAGTCGAATATATGAGATACAAAGTCATAATTTAAAAAGTCATGATTATGAGATATAAAATCAAAATTATGAGTTAAAAATTTATAATTATGAGGTGAAAAAGTCATAATTGTGAGATGATACGTTTAAATTGTGAGTCGAGAGAGCCGAATAATGGTGAAATAAAGTCAAAATTATGAAATAAGAGTCGAAATTATGATATAAAATGTAAAAATTCTGAAATACAAGTGAGATTTGAAAAAAAAAGTCATGATTATGGGACAACAATCGAAATCAGGAGATATAAAAAATCGAAATCATGAGATAAAAAGTCAAAATAATGAAGTAAAAAGTCATAATTATGAGATAAAAAGTCATGTTTATGAAATATAAAGTCGAATTCATGAAATAAAAAGTCATAATTTTGAGCTAAAAAGGGTCAACATTGTGAGAAGGAACATCGAAACAAATAAATAAAGCCATAATTATGAGATAAAAATCTAGATTTGGAGATAAATCATAATTGTGAGATTAAAACATTGAAATGATGAACTAAGAATGTCGAAATGATCAAATTAAGTCATAATAATGAGATAAAGTTACAATTATGAAATGAAAAAGTCAAAATGATGATATAAAAATTAATAATTATGAGATAGAAAATCGAGATGAGATGTTAAAATGTATAATTGAGGTAAAAAGTCATAATTGTGAGATCATTTCTTTTAAATTGGGAGGCAAGAAAACCGAAAACGGTGAAACAAAGTCAAAATTATGAGATAAGAGTCGAAATTATGATATAAAATGTAAAAATTCAGAAATACAAGAGAGATTTTTTTTAAAAAGTCATAATTATGGGATGAAAATCGAAATCATGAGATTTGAAAAATCGTAATCATGAGATAAAAAGTCGAAACAATGAAGCAAAAAGTCATAATTATGAGATAAAAAGTAATGTTTATGAAATATAAAGTCGAATAGAAAGTCATAATTTAAAAAGTCATGATTATGAGATATAAAATCTAGATGAGATATAAAATCTAAATTATGACTTAAAAATGTATAATTATGAGGTAAAAAAAAGTCATAATTGTGAGATATCCATCCATCCATCCATTTTCTACCGCTTATTCCCTTTCGGGGTCGCGGGGGGCGCTGGCGCCTATCTCAGCTACAATCGGGCGGAAGGCGGGGTACACCCTGGACAAGTCGCCACCTCATCGCAGGGCCAACACAGATAGACAGACAACATTCACACTCACATTCACACACTAGGGCCAATTTTAGTGTTGCCAATCAACCTATCCCCAGGTGCATGTTTTTGGAAGTGGGAGGAAGCCGGAGTACCCGGAGGGAACCCACGCATTCACGGGGAGAACATACAAACTCCACACAGAAGATCCCGAGGCTGGATTTGAACCCAGGACTGCAGGACCTTCGTATTGTGAGGCAGACTGTGAGTCGAGAGAGCCGAATAATGGTGAAATAAAGTCAAAATTATGAGATAAGAGTCAAAATTATGAGATAAAAAGTCAAAACGATGAAAGTCACAATTATGAGATAAAAAGTCATAATTATGGGATAAAAGTAAAAAATATGAGATTAACAAAAATCGAAATTGAGACAAATCGAAATTATGAAATAAAAAAATGTCAAAATTATGATATAAAACCTCATAATTATAAGATCCATCCATTTTCTACCGCTTATTCCCTTTTGACACTGATCATACAGGGAGCTGACTGCCACAATAAGACAGTCCGATACCCCATACTCTCTGAGCACTCCCCACAGGACTTCCCGAGGGACACGGTCGAATGCCTTCTCCAAGTCCACAAAGCACATGTAGACTGGTTGGGCAGACTCCCATGCACCCTCAAGAACCCTGCCGAGAGTATAGAGCTGGTCCACAGTTCCACGACCAGGACGAAAACCACACTGTTCCTCCCGAATCCGAGGTTCGACTATTCGACGAAGCCTCCTCTCCAGTACACCTGAATAAACCTTACCGGGAAGGCTGAGGAGTGTGATCCCACGATAGTTGGAACACACCCTCCGGTCCCCCTTCTTAAAGAGAGGGACCACCACCCCGGTCTGCCAATCCAGAGGTACCGCCCCCGATGTCCACGCGATGCTGCAGAGTCTTGTCAACCAAGACAGCCCCACAGCATCCAGAGCCTTAAGGAACTCCGGGCGGATCTCATCTACCCCCGGGGCCTTGCCGCCGAGGAGCTTTTTAACTACCTCAGCGACCTCAGCCCCAGAAATAGGAGAGTCCACCACAGATTCCCCAGGCACTGCTTCCTCAAAGGAAGACGTGTTGGTGGGATTGAGGAGGTCTTCGAAGTATTCCCTCCACCGATCCACAACATCCGCAGTTGAGGTCAGCAGAACACCATCCGCACCATACATGGTGTTGATAGTGCACTGGGCGTATGGTGGTCCAGAATCGCTTCGAAGCCGTCCGGAAGTCGTTTTCCACGGCTTCCCCGAACTCTTCCCATGTCCGAGTTTTTGCCTCCGCGACCGCTAAAGCTGCACACCGCTTGGCCCGTCGGTACCCGTCCACTGCCTCCGGAGTCCTATGAGCCAAAAGAACCCGATAGGACTCCTTCTTCAGCTTGACGGCATCCCTCACTGCTGGTGTCCACCAACGGGTTCTGGGATTACCGCCACGACAAGCACCAACAACCTTGCGGCCACAGCTCCAATCAGCCGCCTCGACAATAGAGGTTCGGAACATGGTCCACTCGGACTCAATGTCCCGCACCTCCCTCGTGACATGTTCAAAGTTCTCCCGGAAGTGTGAATTGAAACTCTCTGACAGGGTACCGGACTGTCTTATTGTGGCAGTCCGCTCCCTGTGCGATCAGTGCCAGAGCTTGGTCCGCATTGCCGGCAGTAAGTCGAACACATTTCCAGTGAGGGTTGGACTCCGCCAAGGCTGTCCTTTGTCACCGATTCTGTTTATAACTTTTATGGACAGAATTTCTAGGCGCAGTCAAGGCATTGAGGGGTTCCGGTTTGGTGGCCACGGGATTAGGTCTCTGCTTTTTGCAAATGATGTGGTCCTGATGGCTTCATCTGGCCGGGATCTTCTGCTCTCACTGGATCGGTTCGCAGCCGAGTGTGAAGCGACCGGAATGAGAATCAGCACCTCCAAGTCAGAGTCCATGGTTCTCGCCCGGAAAAGGGTGGAGTGCCATCTCCGGGTTGGGGAGGAGACCCTGCCCCAGGTGGAGGAGTTCAAGTACCTAGGAGTCTTGTTGACGAGTGAGGGAAGAGTGGATCGTGAGATCGACAGGCGGATCGGTGCGGCGTCTTCAGTAATGCGGACGTTGTATCGATCCGTTGTGGTGAAGAAGGAGCTGAGCCGGAAGGCAAAGCTCTCAATTTACCGGTCAATCTACGTTCCCATCCTCACCTATGGTCATGAGCTTTGGGTCATGACCGAAAGGATAAGATCACGAGTACAAGCGGCCGAAATGAGTTTCCTCCGCCGGGTGGCGGGGCTCTCCCTTAGAGATAGGGTGAGAAGCTCTGCCATCCGGGAGGAACTCAAAGTAAAGCTGCTGCTCCTTCACATCGAGAGGAGCCAGATGAGGTGGTTCGGGCATCTGGTCAGGATGCCACCCGAACGCCTCCCTAGGGAGGTGTTTAGGGCACGTCCAACTCGTAGGAGGCCACGGGGAAGACCCAGGACATGTTGGGAAGACTATGTCTCCCGGCTGGCCCGGGAACGCCTCGGGATCCCCGGGAAGAGCTAGACGAAGTGGCTGAAGATAGGGAAGTCTGGGTTTCCCTGCTTAGGCTGTTACCCCCCGCGACCCGACCTCGGATAAGCGGAAGATGATGGATGGATGGATGGATTATTCCCTTTTGGGGTGGCGGGGGGCGCTGGCGCCTATCTCAGCTACAATCGGGCGGAAGGCGGGGTACACCCTGGACAAGTCGCCACGTCATCGCAGGGCCAACACAGATAGACAGACAACATTCACACACTAGGGCCAATTTAGTGTTGCCAATCAACCTATCCCCAGGTGCATGTTTTTGGAAGTGGGAGGAAGCCGGAGTACCCGGAGGGAACCCACGCATTCACGGGGAGAACATGCAAACTCCACACAGAAAGATCCCGAGCCTGGATTTGAACCCAGGACTGCAGGAACTTCGTATTGTGAGGCAGACGCACTAACCCCTCTTCCGCCGATACATAATCTAAATCATGAGTTAAAAATGTATAATTACGAGGTAAAAAAAAGTCATAATTGTGAGATAATACATTTAAATTGTGAGTCGAGAAAGCCGAAATGGTGAAATAAAGTCAAAATTATATGAAAAAAAAAGTCAAAACGATGATATAAAATGTCATAATTATGGGATACAAAATCAATGGTGAAATAAAGTCGAAATTATGGCATAAAAAGTCAAAATGATGAAAGGCACAATTATGAGATAAAAAGTCATAATTATGGGATAAAAGTCAAAATTATGAGATCAGAACTCGAAATAATGAAGTAAAATGTCATAATTATGAGATAAAAAGTCATGTTTATGATATATAAAGTTGAATTTATGAGATTAAAAGCCATGATTTTGAGATAAAAGGGTAAACATTTTGAAAAGGAACGTTGGAACGCTTAATTAAAGCCATTATTATGAGAGAAAAATGTAGATTATGAGATCAATTATAATTGTGAGATTAAAACATCGAAATTATGGGCTAAGAAAACCGAAATTATAAAATTAAGTCATGACAATGACTTAATTCAAAGTCGATCAAAGTTAAAATTTTGAAATAAAAAACTTAAAATGATGATATAAAAAGTAATAATTATGTGATAGAAATTCGAGATGAGATATTAAAATGTATAATCACGAGGTAAAAAGTCATAATTGTGAGATAATTAGTTTTAAATTGGGAGGCGAGAAAGCCGAAATGGTGATATAAAGTCTAAATTATGAGATAAAAAGTCAAAATAATAAATTAAAAAGTCATAATTATGAGATAAAAAAGTCATAATTATGGGATGAAAATCAAAATAATGAGTTTAAAGATAATCGAAATTGAGACAAATCGGAATTATAAAATAAAAAGTCAAAATGATGATATAAAACGTCATAATTATGAGTTGAAAATGTGTAATTATGAGGTAAAAAAGTCCTAATTAAATGATAAATGATAAATGATAAAGGGGTTGTACTTGTATAGCGCTTTTCTACCTTCAAAGTACTCAAAGCGCTTTGACACTACTTCCACATTTACCCATTCACACACACATTCACACACTGATGGAGGGAGCTGCCATGCAAGGCGCCAACCAGCACCCATCAGGAGCAAGGGTGAAGTGTCTTGCTCAGGACACAACGGACGTGACGAGGTTGGTTCTAGGTGGGATTTGAACCAGTGACCCTCGGGTTGCACACGGCCACTCTCCCACTGCGCCACGCCGTCCCAATTGTGAGATAATACGTTTAAATTGTGAGGCCAGAAAGCCGAAATGGTGAAATAAAGTCTAAATTATGAGACGGGTCAAATTATGGGATAAAAAGTCAAAATAATAAAGTAAAAAGTCATAATTATGAGATTAAAAAATCAGAATTATGGGATGAAAATCAAAATAATGAGATTAAAAATAATCGAAATTGAGACAAATCGGAATTATGAAATAAAAAGTCAAAATGATGATATAAAAGGTCATAATTATGAGTTAAAATGTGTAATTATGAGGTAAGAAAGTCATAATTGTGAGATAATACATTTAAATTGTGAGGCAAGAAAGCCGAAATGGTGAAATAAAGTCTAAATTATGAGACGAGTCAAATTATGGGATAAAAAGTCGAAATAATAAAGTAAAATGTCATAATCATGAGATAAAAATCCTGTTTATGAAACATGAAGTCGAATTTATGATAAAAAGTCATCATTTTGAGATAAAAGGGTCAACATTGTGAGAAAGAAAGTCGAAACGCCTAAATAAAGCCATAATTAAATAAATAAATGATAAATGGGTTGTACTTGTATAGCGCTTTTCTACCTTCAAGGTACTCAAAGCGCTTTGACACTACTTCCACATTTACCCATTCACACACATTCACACACTGATGGAGGGAGCTGCCATGCAAGGCGCCAACCAGCACCCATCAGGAGCAAGAGTGAAGTGTCTTGCTCAGGACACAACGGACGTCGAAATTATGAGCTGGGAAAGTCGAATTGATCAAATTAAGTCATAATAATGAGATAAAAGTTTAAATTATAAAACAAAAACAGTCAAAATGATGATATAAAACCTCATAATTATGAGACAGAAAATCGAGATATTTTAAAATGTATAATTATGAGGTAAAAAGTCATAATTGTGAGGCAAAAAGTCAATTGTGAGATAGTTTTAAATTGTGAGGCAAGAAAGCTAAAACGGTGAAATAAAGTCGAAATTATGATATAAAAAGTCAAAATGATGAAATACAGTCACAATTATGAGATAAAAAGTCATAATTATGGGATAAAAGTAAAAATTATGAGATTGAAAAAAATCTAAATTATAAGACAAGTCGAAATTATGAAATAAAAGTCAAAATGATTATATAAAACCTCATAATTATGAGACAAAATCTAGATAAGATATAAAATCTAAATGATGAGTTAAAAATGTATAATTATGAGGTAAAAAAGTCATAATTGTGAGATAATACATTTAAATTGTGAGGCAAGAAAGCCGAAATGGTGAAATAAAGTCTAAATTATGAGATAAAAGTCGAAATTATGATATAAAAAGTCAAAATGATGAAATTGTCACAATTATGAGATAAAAAGTCATAATTATGGGATAAAAGTCAAAATTATGGGACCAGTCAAAATTATGAGATTAAAAAACATCGAAATTATGAGACAAATCGAAATGAATTAGAAAAGTCAAAATGATTTAAAACGTCATAATTATGAGATATAAAATCTAAATTAAGTTAAAAGTGTATAATTATGAGGTAAAAAAGTCATAATTGTGAGATTATTTCTTTTAAATTGTGAGGCAAGAAAGCTGAAACGATGAAATAAAGTCAAAATTATGAGATGAGTCGAAATTATGATACAAAAAGTCAAAATGATGAAATACAGTCACAATTATGAGATAAAAAGTCATAATTATGGGATAAAAGTAAAAATTATGAGATTGAAAAAAATCTAAATTATAAGACAAGTCGAAATTATGAAATAAAAGTCAAAATGATGATATAAAACCTCATAATTATGAGACAAAATCTAGATGAGGTATAAAATCTAAATGATGAGTTAAAAATGTATAATTATGAGGTAAAAAAGTCATAATTGTGAGATAATACATTTAAATTGTGAGGCAAGAAAGCCAAAATGGTGAAATAAAGTCTAAATTATGAGATAAAAGTCGAAATTATGATATAAAAAGTCAAAATGAGGAAATTGTCACAATTATGAGATAAAAAGTCATAATTATGGGATAAAAGTCAAAATTATGGGACCAGTCAAAATGAGATTTAAAAAAATCTAAATTATGAGACAAATCGAAATGAATTAGAAAAGTCAAAATGATTTAAAACGTCATAATTATGAGATATAAAATCTAAATTGAGTTAAAAGTGTATAATTATGAGGTAAAAAAAAGTCATAATTGTGAGATCATTTCTTTTAAATTGTGAGGCAAGAAAGCCGAAATGGTGATATAAAGTCAAAATTATGAGACGAATCAAATTATGGGATAAAAAGTCAAAATAATAAAGTAAAAAGTCATAATTATGAGATAAAAAAGTCATAATTATGGGATGAAAATCAAAATAATGAGATTAAAAATAATCGAAATTGAGACAAATCGGAATTATGAAATAAAGTCAAAATGATGATATAAAAGGTCATAATTATGAGTTAAAAATGTGTAATTATGAGGTAAAAAAGTCATAATTGTGAGATAATACATTTAAATTGTGAGGCAAGAAAGCCGAAATGGTGAAATAAAGTCTAAATTATGAGATAAAAGTCGAAATTATGATATAAAAAGTCAAAATGATGAAATTGTCACAATTATGAGATAAAAAGTCCAAATTATGGGACCAGTCAAAATTATGAGATTAAAAAAAATCGAAATTATGAGACAAATCAAAATGAATTAAAAAAGTCAAAATAATTTAAAACGTCATAATTATGAGATATAAAATCTAAATTGAGTTAAAAGTGTATAATGAGGTAAAAAAAGTCATAATTG
The DNA here is from genome assembly GCF_033978795.1 of Nerophis ophidion. Classification (NCBI taxonomy): domain Eukaryota; kingdom Metazoa; phylum Chordata; class Actinopteri; order Syngnathiformes; family Syngnathidae; genus Nerophis; species Nerophis ophidion. The sequence goes on along the minus strand of NC_084618.1, from coordinate 16,863,787 downwards.
TGAGATAATTTCTTTTAAATTGTGAGGCAAGAAAGCCGAAATGGTGAAATAAAGTATAAATTATGAGATAAAAGTCGAAATTATGATATAAAAAGTCAAAATGATGAAATTGTCACAATTATGAGATAAAAAGTCATAATTATGGGATAAAAGTCAAAATTATGAGATTAAAAAAAATCGAAATGAGACAAATCGAAATGAATCAAAAAAGTCAAAATGATTTAAAACGTCATAATTATGAGATATAAAATCTAAATTGAGTTAAAAGTGTATAATTATGAGGTAAAAAAGTCATAATTGTGAGATAATTTCTTTTAAATTGTGAGGCAAGAAAGACGAAATGGTGAAATAAAGTCGAAATTATGATATAAAAAGTCAGAATGATGAAATTGTCGCAATTATGAGATAAAAAGTCATAATTATGGGATAAAAGTAAAAATTATGAGATTGAAAAAAATCTAAATTATAAGACAAGTCGAAATTATAAAATAAAAGTCAAAATGATGATATAAAACCTCATAATTATGAGACAAAATCTAGATGAGATATCAAATCTAAATGATGAGTTAAAAATGTATTATTATGAGGTAAAAAAGTCACAATTGTGAGATAATACATTTAAATTGTGAGGCAAGAAAGCCGAAATGGTGAAATAAAGTCTAAATTACGATAAAAGTCGAAATTATGATATAAAAAGTCAAAATGATGAAATTGTCACAATTATGAGATAAAAAGTCCAAATTATGGGACCAGTCAAAATTACGAGATTAAAAAAAATCAAAATTATGAGACAAATCAAAATGAATTAAAAAAGTCAAAATGATTTAAAACGTCATAATTATGAGATATAAAATCTAAATTGAGTTAAAAGTGTATAATGAGGTAAAAAAGTCATAATTGTGAGATAATTTCTTTTAAATTGTGAGGCAAGAAAGCTGAAATGGTGAAATAAAGTCTAAATTATGAGATAAAAGTCGAAATTATGATATAAACAGTCAAAATGATGAAATTGTCATAATTATGAGATAAAAAGTCATAATTATGGGATAAAAGTCAAAATTATGGGACCAGTCAAAATTATGAGATTTAAAAAAATCGAAATTATGAGACAAATCGAAATGAATTAGAAAAGTCAAAATGATTTAGAACGTCATAATTATGAGATATAAAATCTAAATTGAGTTAAAAGTGTATAATCATGAGGTAAAAAAGTCATAATTGTGAGATCATTTCTTTTAAATTGTGAGGCAAGAAAGCCGAAATGGTGAAATAAAGTCTAAATTATGAGATAAAAGTCGAAATTATGATATAAAAAGTCAAAATGGTGAAATTGTCACAATTATGAGATAAAAAGTCATAATTATGGGATAAAAGTCAAAATTATGGGACCAGTCAAAATTATGAGATTAAAAAAAATCGAAATTGAGACGAATCGAAATGAATTAAAAAAGTCAAAATGATTTAAAACGTCGCAATTATGAGATATAAAATCTAAATTGAGTTAAAAGTGTATAATCATGAGGTAAAAAAGTCATAATTGTGAGATCATTTCTTTTAAATTGTGAGGCAAGAAAGCCGAAATGGTGAGATAAAGTCTAAATTATGAGATAAAAGTCGAAATTATGATATAAAAAGTCAAAATGATGAAATTGTCACAATTATGAGATAAAAAGTCATAATTATGGGATAAAAGTCAAAATTATGGGACCAGTCAAAATTATGAGATTAAAAAAATCGAAATTATGAGACAAATCGAAATGAATTAGAAAAGTCAAAATGATTTAAAACGTCATAATTATGAGATATAAAATCTAAATTGAGTTAAAAGTGTATAACTATGAGGTAAAAAAGTCATAATTGTGAGATCATTTCTTTTAAATTGTGAGGCAAGAAAGCAGAAACGATGAAATAAAGTCAAAATTATGAGATAAAAGTCGAAATTATGATACAAAAAGTCAAAATTATGAAATACAGTCACAATTATGAGATAAAAAGTCATAATTATGGGATAAAAGTAAAAATTATGAGATTGAAAAAAATCAAAATTATGAAATAAAAGTCAAAATGATGATATAAAACCTCAATTATGAGACAAAATCTAGATGAGATATAAAATCTAAATGATGAGTTAAAATGTATAATTAAGAGGTAAAAAAGTCATAATTGTGAGATAATACATTTAAATTGTGAGGCAAGAAAGCCGAAATGGTGAAATAAAGTCTAAATTATGAGATAAAAGTCAAAATTATGATATAAAAAGTCAAAATGATGAAATTGTCACAATTATGAGATAAAAAGTCAAAATTATGGGACCAGTCAAAATTATGAGATTTAAAAAAAAAATCGAAATTATGAGACAAATCGAAATGAATTAAAAAAGGCAAAATGTTTTAAAACGTCATAATTAAGAAATCTAAAATCTAAATTGAGTTAAAAGTGTATAATCATGAGGTAAAAAAGTCATAATTGTGAGATCATTTCTTTTAAATTGGGAGGCAAGAAAGCCGAAAATGGTGAAATAAAGTCAAAATGATTCCAAAATGTAATCCACATAAAAAAGGCACAAAAAAACTTGTTTCTATTGTGCTCCATTAAATATTCATTAGAGTGCCAGTGAAAGCACACAGAAACATACTTAAGTGCTACTAAAACATGATTTATTTTCATAAAACCAAAAAAAAAAAAACCCTGAAAGAAAAAAAGTGTCCCCGAAAAAGGTGTTTGTCCCGCTTAATGTTTTAGTTTTAGTTTTCTGGAGCTCATCTGAGCAGACAGTTGTGTTCGGTGAGCAGCTTCTCCAGCCTCTTGATCTTGCGCTTGTTCTTGGGCATGGTTTTGTCGTACATGCCGTTCTTCAGGAGGTGCTCCTTGCTGTGGTGCACCTGGGCGCCGTGCTGCAGCTGGAAGGAGCACAGGGCCTTCAGGGGCCTCAGCAGGACCTGCCAGGGGAAAAGAATGCAGACTCATTAGCATCCTCAGGCAAAATGTGGCTAATTAGGGACCCAATGTCCCTTTGGGACAGAGGACCCTATTCAATTTATAGCGTTTTATTCTTTCTTTATTATTATTCCGCAGCTTTGAGCTGTAATTTGACCCCCCTTAACATGTTTCAACACTCACCAAAGTTGACACACACATCAGGACTGGCGAACATTGCAAATTCATCAAAAAACCTAACCCTCAAAACTCAAAATTGCGCTCTAGCGCCCCCTGGGAAGAAAACACAGACAAAACTACTTATAACTTCCAGTAGGAATGTCGTAGCGACATGAAACAAAAACCTCTATGTAGGTCTCTCTTAGACGTACATTTCATGCAGTGACATCCTTTAGCACAAATCAACAGGAAGTTTGCAATTCCACCCTCAAAACAAAAGTTTTGTAAAAACACTCACCTTTGCCTCTTAGAGCTGTAATTTGACCCCCTTAACATGCTTCAAAACTCACCAAACTGGACACACACATCAGGACTGGTGAAAATTGCAACCTAACCCCGAAACTCAAAATTGCGCTCTAGCGCTCCCTGGGAAGAAAACACAGCCAAAACTGCCTGTAACTTCCAGTACGAATGTGGTAGCGACATGAAACAAAAACCTCTATGTAGGCCTCACTTAGACCTAGATTTCATACACTGACATTCTTTAGCACAAATCAACAGGAAGTTTGCAATTCCACCTTCAAAACAAAAGTTTTGTAAAAACACTCACCTTTGCCTCTTAGAGCTGTAATTTGACCCCCTTAACATGCTTCAAAACTCACCAAACTGGACACACACATCAGGACTGGTGAAAATTGCAACCTAACCCCGAAACTCAAAATTGCGCTCTAGCGCTCCCTGGGAAGAAAACACAGCCAAAACGGCCTGTAACTTCCAGTACGAATGTGGTAGCGACATGAAACAAAAACCTCTATGTAGGCCTCACTTAGACCTACATTTCATACACTGACATTCTTTAGCACAAATCAACAGGAAGTTTGCAATTCCACCTTCAAAACAAAAGTTTTGTAAAAACACTCACCTTTGCCTCTTAGAGCTGTAATTTGACCCCCTTAACATGCTTCAAAACTCACCAAACTGGACACACACATCAGGACTGGTGAAAATTGCAACCTAACCCCGAAACTCAAAATTGCGCTCTAGCGCCCCCTGGGAAGAAAACACAGACAAAACTACTTGTAACTTCCAGTAGGAATGTCATAGCGACATGAAACAAAAACTTCTATGTAGGTCTCACTTAGACCTACATTTCATACACTGACATCCTTTAGCACAAATCAACAGGAAGTGTGCAATTCCACCCTCAAAACAAAAGTTTTGTAAAAACACTCACCTTTGCCTCTTAGAGCTGTAATTCGACCCCCTTAACATGCTTCAAAACTCACCAAACTGGACACACACATCAGGACTGGTGAAAATTGCAAACTAACCCCGAAACTCAAAATTGCGCTCTAGCGCCCCCTAGGAAGAAAACACAGACAAAACTACTTGTAACTTCCAGTAGGAATGTCGTAGCGACATGAAACAAAAACTTCTATGTAGGTCTCACCTAGACCTACATTTCATACACTGACATCCTTTAGCAAAAATCAACAGGAAGTTTGCAATTCCACCTTCAAAACAAAAGTTTTGTAAAAACACTCACCTTTGCCTCTTAGAGCTGTAATTTGACCCCCTTAACATGCTTCAAAACTCACCAAACTGGACACACACATCAGGACTGGTGAAAATTGCAAACTAACCCCGAAACTCAAAATTGCGCTCTAGCGCCCCCTGGGAAGAAAACACAGACAAAACTACTTGTAACTTCCAGTAGGAATGTGGTAGCGACATGAAACAAAAACCTCTATGTAGGTCTCACTTAGACCTAGATTTCATACACTGAGATTCTTTAGCACAAATCAACAGGAAGTTTGCAATTCCACCTTCAAAACAAACGTTTTGTAAAAACACTCACCTTTGCCTCTTTGAGCTGTAATTTGACCCCCGTAACATGCTTCAAAACTCACCAAACTGGACACACACATCAGGACTGGCAAAAATTGCAATCTAATCAAAAAACCTAACCCCCAAACTCAAAATTGTGCTCTAGCGCCCCCTAGGAATAAAACACAGACAAAACTGCTCCTAGGAAGAAAACACAGAAAACTGCCTGTCGTAGAGACATGAAACAAAAATCTCTATGTAGGTCTCACTTAGACCTACATTTCATATATTGACAACCCCCAGCAAAAATCCACAGGAAGTTTGCAATTCCCCCTTCAAAACAAAAGTTTTGTAAAAAACGGTCACCTTTTTTCACACATGATCTCCTTTGAGCGCGTTTGTCGTGTCGGCTTCAAACTATCACAGTAGAGAGATTGAACCCTTCTGATTAAAAGTTGATTAATGAGTTTTAAGTACTGCTACGGTTTTGATTTTATCAGCCTTCAAAGAACTGCTGCGCTGAAAACCTTATAATTGTCCTGCCAGAGCGTGGCGGAAGTCTGTACAAAGAGTACAGCCCAGACGTTTCTCCTCAATGAGCTAAATTCAATTCCGTCTCTGTTTAATTCCTTGCTTCTTGTCTGTTTAATAGATGTCATCAGTACACTTGTCATTCACTTCAATTTCACTGAATATCGCTCAAAAATGAACATCTTTAAATGTATACTTTCACCGGAAAATACATTCAGATATATATCGAACATTGGGTTTAAGTAAAAATATACTGAGGTATACTTTTTAGTCCATATCGCCCAGCCATACCCCCTGCGGAGATAGCTCTGCTTGGTTCTTCTTACATCGTCCCAGAGCATGTGACAAGAACTGCTGTGATGTGATTTGTATTGTATGTGTCTTTTGGTCAAAGGTATATTCTCCAATTGGGTTCATTTTGTGATTGATGCTGTATTACTGCCTTTCCTAATGTTTAACCGAAACATTCCTGTTCACTATCAGTCTGAATTATGATAATAATAATAATAGTATATAAGTTATATAAGAGGGATGTGTGCTATGGCTATGAGTTGTTTTTCCCCTTGGTCTGGAACCCCTCTCCAGGGGCCCAAGCTTAGACAGATTTCCCCCCCCCCCATTGTTTTGTAAGGGGTGCCGGAAGTTGGCAGACCCGTCAGCGATCCTGTTCTGTCTCCCTGTAATGTTTGTCTGATCTTGAATGGGATTGTGCTGAAAATGTTAGTTTCCCCTCGGGGATTAATAAACTATTTCTGATTTTGATCACACAACATGTTTTCCCATGAGTTCAGGCTGCCTCGCGAGAGGACAAAGGCTGTCTTTGTTCTTATCAAGCAAAAGGCTTGTAAACCTCCGCTGTGTGCGATGGGATGTGACGTGGAGGTGTCGGTTTCTTTGATCTATTGGACAGCCTTGTCTTGACCCGAGATCTACAAAGCGGAGAGGGAGCGGGACCTGACACCGCTCCAGGCACGTTTTCTTTAAACTGTTTATGACCGAGTGCAGGAGCTCTTTATGACCCCCCCTTCCCTTAGAAACAGCTGCAGCCATGTAATCAGGAAATGGGCAAATAAACGAGGAGGCGTGGAGCTCCCTCCTCAGAGCGGTTGGGTGACGCTGTACGCCTTCTCACGAGCTAAATTGAATCCTGTCTCCGTTTGATTCCTTTGCTTCTTGTCTTTGTCTAATAGATGTCAACGGTGTTTGAACCTGACAATAACAATGGATTACATTTTGTATAGCGCTTTTCTCGACACTCAAAAGCGCTTCGCAGAGAAGTGAGAAGCCATCATTCGTTCACACCTGGTGGTGGTAAGCTACTTTCCTAGCCACAGCTGCCCTGGGGTAGACTGACGGAAGCGTGAATAGGATATAAATGGATACCTCTTGGAAGACGTCGTTGTGCTCCAGGATGGACAGAGCGACGGCAGCACACTCCAGCGTGGACAGACAGATGTTGGAGGGCTGAGTCCGTATCACGTACTGGCTGGACAGAGTCCTGCTGAGCTGCACCTGGTGGACACAATCAGTCCACACCCACGTTACGGGTTTTTCATTTGGCAGTGTATCCGGAATATATTCATTTTTTTTTGTGCTGGAGCTTATCCCAGCTGCACATGGGTGGAAGGCAATGGACAAGTCGCCCCCTCAACGCAGGGCCATCACAGATAGACTAAAACCAACAATTGTTTGTGTTAGCACTTATAATAACAATATCGCTAACACTTGGTTAACATTAAGGTAACGATATATAAATTGAATTTTTTATTAAGGGCTTTATGGGTGGAATAGAATACTTCCATTAGCTGCATTGTTAGACAGCTTGTACTTGCCGTGTTTTAAGAGTTAAAATGCTTAAAGAAAGAAAAAACGTATTCCTGTCCTACATAAGGACTATGAATGATATGCATCATTTTAAATGTAAAATTCCCCCAAAACAGACACAGTAGGCATTTTAGGCGTGTTTTGTAACGACACTCCGGGAGCCCGCTTTTATGTACAAAATGTACATCCAAGGGCGTAGAATTGGGTAGGGACGCTAGGGACACGTCCCTACCAATATCCAGCCGCTACTGTGTAGTCACTATCAATACAAGCGCTGCCCGTAATGTTTAGTCAATGATTATGGCACAGAAAGGGTTAAATTTCGGTCTCTGCTAGAAGTCCCGCCTCTAACCTAAATATCGCTCCTTGATTGGTTGCCGCGTTCATGCTAACTTACGTGTGATTGGCTGTCCCCGCTGTCCCACCCATCCAGACGTTAGCTCCAAATCAGCACTGCATCTCGTCTTTTCCTCCGCTTTTTTCCCAGATGAAAGTCAATGCTCAGGCCCCTCTACCATTCTTAACCCTCCCCGGAGGTGAAAGTTAACCTTAAACATGCGAATTCAACTACTTTAGTCCGTTTTTTAACATCGTAAAAACATCAGCTGTCTTTTTCTACGGACTGCAACAGTCCGTTGTCATGGATACATGACAACAACTTCCATTCATACCAGTCATACGTGCCTGAGGCAGAGTGATAGCCTACGCTGTGATATGGCTTTAGAATAGTGGCCGTGCTCAATATTTAAACCACGGTTAACAGCCAATCAGATCGCCGGATTTCACCTTTCCGTTTTATTTTTTTGAATTTTTTTTTGTTTCATGTAACTTATTTACAGTACAAAAGCAGCAATAGAAAGAAGTAGATGAAGGGAAAAATTGTGAGTGATTTAAACACAAGTTGGGGAAAAGATTATTATATTTCATTTATGTTTATTTACAATGTTTTATTGCACAAATGTATTTCTGATGTTGTTGATGGACAGTAGGCTATGTTCATTGACAGTTGCACTACAGCCCTACACTAAAGAGTAAAGATGAGAACTCTTCGAAGTTGTCTCCTTTGCTTTCATTTTAGTTGCTTTACCCCATAACAGGGGCGCTCACACTTTTTCTGCAGGCGAGCTACTTTTCAATTGACCAAGTCGAGGAGATCTACCTCATTCCTATTTATAATTTATATTTATTTATTTATGAAAGAGACATTTTTGTTAACAAGATAATGGTGTTTAATGATAATACAAGCATGTTTAACACATAGATTCCTTTCTTTCATGAAGACAAGAATATAAGTTGGTGTATTTGATTCTGATGACTTGCATTGATTGGAATTAGACAGTGGTGCTGATAACGTCCGCATTTTCAAATGGAGGAAAAAAAAAAGTTCTCCTTTCTGTCCAATACCACATGAAAGTGGTTGGATTTGGCATCTCATTTGTCCAGCCTGCATACTCGTTTTTAAACACTTTGTTATGAGAGTAGCATATGTGTGTGGCCCTTTAATGTCTGGCAGCAGGTGAGTGTGCGGGTGGGCAAGCAAGTGAGAAAGCGGTCGCTGAGGGCGGGGGAGTAATACATTGGCATCAAACTCCGTAGCTTGCTAGCTTGTGCACGCTAGCTTTCTGAGACTCTTATTTTGTTAGCACAGGCAGGATGAAACAGGTCTTTTATGGTGAAGACAGGAACTGTGCAGTCGGTCTTTAGAGTTTTGACAGTAGGTACGGAGTCTCTAGAAATAAAATGTGTTTCTCTGCGTCCGCCCTGTTAGTGATTTTTTTCTTAAATATGAGCTCGCAGCAGCCAGCGTCATCTCACAAGATCCTCGGGTGCCGAGAATGTCAAACAACTGACGAAAGTGAAGTCTCGGTATGATTGATGATTGCTCATTTTTATGTCTATTTTTTAATGCCTGGCTTGAGATCGACTGACACACCCTCCGAGATCGACCAGTCGATCGCGATCGACGTAATGGGCACCCCTGCCCTATAACATCTGCATGACGTGAAATTATGATTGCTAATGTAAAAAAATAAAAAGTTCACTTTCAGAGTGCTGCCTTGGAGCACTTTTGTGTCCCCACCAATCTCAAAATCAAACCTACTCCCTTGTGTACATCATTTTGGCAAAATCCTCACCCCAAAATCCCAATTGTTTCGGAAAGAATTTGAAGCAACGACAAATTTTTGTTATTCTACTTGGAAGAAAAAATAGTTTTGGTCGGACAGCGTGGCTCATACGTGGATATTGCACAAAATGTTGTAGTAACTGCTTAGTCTGCATTAATAGCGCTGGCGAGTTGGCTGCAAACAACAGTACGATGAGAGTACCGTGACTGACATTTAGCGCTTCACGTGACCTCTCAAATGCAGCATCTGCCAACTTGTGGAGGTAAAAAAAACAAACAAAAAAAAAAACGACAGCAGGAGGTTGCCTACAGCCACATCCAACTTTTTTTTGTATAGCTGTTTGCTATTGAATCCCCGGTGGTTATTAATATTTGCAGACAACGCAGCAGGTGAGTAAAATAGGCTGAACAGTTACGCTACAGACGTCCAAAGTGCAGCCTGGGTGTCATTTGAAGCTCGCCGGTTGAGTTAGTGAATTATATTTATATAGCGCTTGTCTCTAGTGACTCAAAGCGCTTTATATAGTGAAACCCAATATCTAAGTTACATTTAAACCAGTGTGGGTGGCACTGGGAGCAGGTGGGTAAAGTGTCTTGCCCAAGGACACAACGGCAGTGACTAGGATGGCGGAAGCGGGAATTGAACCTGCAACCCTCAAGTTGCTGGCACGGCCGCTCTACCAACCGAGCTATGAGTTGGTGGGAAATGTAAGAAAAAAGGTATAACAACGTCGACACAGTTCTACGTTTGAATATATAAAGTTTCTGTTTTCTGTATTTCTTTCACATAAATCAATAAATACAAAGTTGCCGCCCGCATTGTATGTCTTTTCATGTGGTGGATGAAGTATGAACCCCCCTGATCTGCAGTCCCACACACCTGCTTGGGGAGGTGCAACATGCTGTTTTTGAGGAAAATGTTCTTGGCCTGGCTCCAGGTGCCGTCGATGATGATGACGTTATGAGGCGCGGCGCCCTCTTCTTCGCCACGCTGCATCAGCTCCTCCAGGTTCTGGGACTGGGGGCCTGGGTACAGTATGAGAGTCCGGCCGTCCCGGCACACGTCGGCCAGCTCTGGGTTCCTGAGAACAGCAAAAAAAAAAAAAAAAAATAAAGTGTGAATAAATGAAAAAGGACATGAAAGTACAGTCTGCTTACTTGACGTCGTTGAAGCGCCGTCCGACAATGACGTTGCACTTCCCCGGTGGCAAACATGCAGCCAGGAGCGGCACCGTGCGTAGAACTCTGCTCTCCTGAAAGTTATATAGACACCACAGGAGTAGTAACTACTTTTGTTTTTGCGAATGGTAAAAAAAAAATAAGAAGCGGGCTTTTTATGGCGAGAAATTACGGCCAAAACCCCACAAAAACACAAAAAATGTTTTTACTCACGCCCGTTTCACATGTAAAAAACATCCATTTGTCCATTTTTACTACTTGTGTCAGGCTTGTCCGGGACAGTGTGGTCATGTTTTAGTTTTTCCTGTCTGTTTCCTGTCAGCGCTCTTTTTTTGTCTGTTTCCTGTTTTTTTTCCCCATGAGCGTTGTTTCCCCTCAGGTGCGGCTGATTGGCACCTGACCACACCTGCAGTCAATCAGCTCGCTCCTATTCGAACCTGTTTTGTCCTCCAGTCGAGTGCTGGATTATTGTCGATGTCACTTCCGTATTGTCGCTCCTGTCGTGTCGTGTCATTGCAGCGTAGCGGTAAGCTATAATTCGGTTTCTGTTTGTAGCTTACTGTGTTTAGTTCCCTGCTTCCGTTTTGTTTTCATTCTACAAGTAACGACTTCTGTTTTCTTGCTCGCTACCCGCTAGCTTCCACGCTAGGCCCCTTTTTGTTTTTGCTCGCTTCCATGATAAGCTTCTTTTATTTTCTAGCTCCCATGCTAGCTCTGTTAGTTGGTTATCCGCCTTGTGCGCGCCTTTTGTTGTACCCCTTTGGTTTGTTCTTGTTTTAGTATCTTTATTAAATCATGTTTTCTCACTCCATGCCTGCCTCCATCTCTGCATCTTGGGGTTCGTCACCAACTAACTCTGACACTTGTCCCTAATTTTATTCAATTAAAAAACAATTTGCAAGTAAAAAAAAATGTTCTTCAATTAAAAAATGTATTCTCTTTTTTTTTTTTTAAATATAATTTTCTTCAATTAAAAAAACTATTTGCAAGTATACAAACAATTTTTTGAAAGTTAAAAAAATAAATAAAACGTTTCCCATTTAAACACAAAAATGTTTTTACTCACGTCCAACGTTTCACATGTAAAAACCATCCATGTGTCCATTTTTACCACTTGTCCCTAATTGTATTCAATTAAAAAACAATTTGCAAGTAAAAAAAAAAGTTCTTCAATCAAAAAAATTATTCTCAATTAAAAAAAATAATATATATATATATATATATATATATATAATATATATATATATAATTTTCTTCAGTTGAAAAAACTATTTGCAAGTATTAAAAATATATTTCGAAAGTTAAAGAAATAAATAAAACGTTTCTCAAGTAAAAAAATGCTGTGTTGTATTTTCTTTTTACATTTGCAAATATTTTTTTCAATTAAAGAAAATTGCTTTTATACTTGCGAATGTTTTTTTAATATACAATTACTTTTTTGAAACCATTTTATCAATTGCAGAAATGTGTTTTTAAATTGGGAATAATTTTTTTAAAAATGCAGAAAATTGATTTTGTACTTGCAAATCGTTTTTAAATGGTAAAAGGGTTTATACTGGTATAGCGCTTTTCTACCTTCAAGGTACTCAAAGCGCTTTGACACTATTTCAACATTCACACACTGATGGCGGGAGCTGCCATGCAAGGCCCTAACCAGCACCCATCAAGAGCAAGGGTGAAGTGTCTTGCTCAAGGACACAACGGACGTGACTAAGTTGGTTGAAGGTGGGGATCGAACAAGGAACCCATTAGGTTGCCGGCACGGCAACTCTCCAAACTGCGCCACGCCGTACCCCCGTTTTTCGATTTAAAAAAAGTGTTTTTATACTTGTGAATCCTTATTTTTACTCCAAAACATTGTTCTCACACTTGCTAGTTGTTTTTTTAAATGAAGAAAATCAATTTTTATATAGATGGATGGACTTGTGAATTATTTACTTTAATTGCGGAATATTGTTTTTAAACTTGCAAAACTTTTTTTTAATTAAATAAAAAAAATGTGTAATATAGAATTGTTTATCTGCAGAAAACTGAGAGATAAGCTGTAAAAAATGAAAAGATGGTTGGATACATACTTTTGAATACTTGTTTTAATTGCAGACACTCGCTAATAATTTTTTTAAATTAATACAATTGTTTTTTTTACTCGCGAATGTTTTTTTTTTAATTTAAGAAAAGCTTTTTATTTTTTTACTTGTGAATCTTTAACTGCAAAACATTGTTTTCACATTTGCTAATTGTTTTTTTAAATGAAGAAAATCTATTTTTATATAGATGGATGGACTTGCAAATTATTTATTTTAATTGCGGAATATTGTTTTTAAACTTGGAAATCTTTTTTTTATTAAATAAAAAAATGTTATAATAGAGAATTGTTTGTTTATTTGCAGAAAATTGAGAGACAAGCTGTAAAAAATTAAAAGATGGTCGGATACATACTTGCGAATACTTGTTTTAATTGCAGACACTCGCTAATAATTTTTTTAAATTAATACAATTGTTTTTTTTTACTCGCGAATGTTTTTTTTATTTATTTAAGAAAAGCTTTTTATTTTTTTACTTGTGAATCTTTAACTGCAAAACATTGTTTTCACACTTGCTAGTTGTTTTTTTAAATGAAGAAAATCAATTTTTATATAGATGGATGGACTTGCAAATTATTTATTTTAATTGCGGAATATTGTTTTTAAACTTGCAAATCTTTTTTTTTATTAAATAAAAAAATGTGTAATAGAGAATTGTTTGTTTATCTGCAGAAAACTGAGAGACAAGCTGTAAAAAATGAAAAGATGGTCGGATACATACTTGTGAATACTTGTTTTAATTGCAGACACTCGCTAATAATTTTTTTAAATTAATACAATTGTTTTTGTACTCGCGAATGTTTTTTTTTAATTTAAGAAAAGCTTTTTATTTTTTTCTTGTGAATCTTTAACTGCAAAACATTGTTTTCACACTTGCTAATTGTTTTTTTAAATGAAGAAAATCTATTTTTATATAGATGGATGGACTTGCAAATTATTTATTTTAATTGCGGAATATTGTTTTTAAACCTGCAAATCTTTTTTTTATTAAATAGAAAAATGTTATAATAGAGAATTGTTTGTTTATCTTCAGAAAATTGAGAGACAAGCTGTAAAAAATTAAAAGATGGTCGGATACATACTTGTGAATACTTGTTTTAATTGCAGACACTCGCTAATAATTTTTTTGAATTAATAAAATTGTTTTTGTACTCGCGAATGTTTTTTTTTTATTTAAGAAAAGCTTATTTTTTTTACTTGTGAATCTTTATTTTAACTGCAAAACATTGTTTTCACACTTGCAAATTTTTTTTTTAAATGAAGAAAATATTTTTTTATATAGATGGATGGACTTGCGAATTATTTGTTTTAATTGCGGAATATTGTTTTTAAACTTGCAAATCTTTTTTTTATTAAATAAATGTTATAATAGAGACTCGTTTGTTTATCTGCAGAAAATTGAGAGACAAGCTGTAATAAATGAAAAGATGGTTGGATACATACTTGCGAATACTTGTTTTAATTGCAGAAACATGTTTTAATACTTGCTAATCATTTTTAAAAATGAATAAAATTGTTTTTGTACTCGCGAATGTTTTTTTTTTAATTTAAGAAAAGTGTTTTCTTTTTTTACTAGTGTATCGTTGGGCGTGAGTCAAATCATGTGTGTGTGTTGGTGGAGTTTGGCTTTGCTACACGTCTTAAATTTTTGGACAAACAGAAAAAAAGGCAAAAGTGGACTCACCTCTGCAGGATGCTGCACGATGTAGAAACATGTGGACACGTCCAGGGGTTGTGTCGGAAGGAAGGGGCAGAGACACACCTTCTGCGGGCGACTATGACAACACAGGAGGAAAATTGAAGACCTGTCATTGCCCCCATCTTGAAATGCATGGTCCCCCTCATTAAAGCAAGCACGTGTTAGGGAGGAAGCGGGAGGAAGGATATAAGGCGGCCCTGTGTTGCATATACACTACAGGGTTTCCCCCAGCGCTCTGTTGTTAAGGCGGTTCTATGCGGTGTGTGCGTGTGTGTGTTACGGACAGCAAAGCCCTGTCTGTCTGAGAGAAAGACAAGCATTTCTGACCTACAGTTAACAACTAAGTTATTTCACTTTACCTTTTTCTGTGTTGAAGCAGCAAAAAAGGACATTATGTTAAAAGAAGAGTTTCCTGAAGCTATCTCTGATAGTTGATATAATAATGTAAGTGCATCATAAAGCCTACATGAACTCCATGGTGTTCAGGGAGGAATAATCTCTCCTATTGCTATTGTACAATTTTTTTCAGCTATAGTTACAATAACAATTAGTAATGTAGCAGTCTAGTTTTGAATGGCAGGGTCCCTACTATGACATGTTGATAAAAATACAATGTAAAAATCTAATTCAGGCTTCCCAAATGCTGTAATAAATTAAGCATGATGAGTTGAGCATATGTCAGCATGTGGCCCCACTTTTAACTCTTTTTTTCAAACTCTTATTGCCAACGCATATTTACAGTAAGTTATTAATTTGACGTAGTAAGTCATTATTTTTGACTTGGTAAATTACCAAGTCAAAATATTGACTTACTAAGTCATAATAATGACATACTTAATATCTCAGGTAACTTGGACTGTTTTGTGTTTTGTTTTTAATTTACAGAAAAAATATTGAGATATATATCACATATTGCCATCCAGCATACGGAGCGGAAAACACAACCAAAAATTGTAGGCTTCTTCACGCGACGAAGCCAGCCTACTTCACCACAGTGAAGTACCATGAATTGATTTACGTGGACCCCGACTTCAATCTACTAATAAAAGTTTCAATCAAGCCATCACAGCTCAATTTATCTTGTTCCTTCCACGTGCTTACCATGAATTGATTAACGTGGACCCCAACTTAAACAAGTTGAAAAACTTATTCGGGTGTCACCATTTAGTGGTCAATTGAACGGAGTATGTACTGTACTGTGCAATCCACTAATAAAAGTTTCAATCAATCAATCAAGTCTGTAGTCTATTTGAAATTAATTTTAATCAGGAAAAATTACTAATGATGTTTCATAAATTATTTTTTAATTTTTTTCAAAAAGATTTGAATTAGCTAGTTTTTCTCTTCATTTTTTTCGGTTGAATTTAGAATTTTAAAGAGTCGAAATTGAGGATAAACTATGTTTCAAAATTTAATTTTCATTTTTTTCCTGTTTTCTCCTCTTTTAATTAAGTGTTTTTTTCATAATTTATTTTCGACAAAAAACCTTCCGTAAAAGGAAAAAAATGTACGACGGAATGACAGACAGAAATACCCATTTTTTATATATATATATATATATATATATATATATATATATATATATATATATACATATATCCATCCATCCATCCATCATCTTCCGCTTATCCGAGGTCGGGTCGCGGGGGCAACAGTCTAAGCAGGGAAACCCAGACTTCCCTCTCCCCAGCCACTTCGTCTAGCTCTTCCCGGGGGATCCCGAGGCGTTCCCAGGCCAGCCGGGAGACATAGTCTTCCCAACGTGTCCTGGGTCTTCCCCGTGGCCTCCTACCGGTAGGACGTGCCCTAAACACCTCCCTAGGGAGGCGTTCGGGTGGCATCCTGAGCAGATGCCCGAACCACCTCATCTGGCTCCTCTCCATGTGGAGGAGCAGCGGCTTTACTTTGAGTTCCTCCCGGATGGCAGAGCTTCTCACCCTATCTCTAAGGGAGGGACCCGCCACACGGCGGAGGAAACTCATTTCGGCCGCTTGTACCCGTGATCTTATCCTTTCGGTCATGACCCAAAGCTCATGACCATAGGTGAGGATGGCAACGTAGATCGACCGGTAAATTGAGAGCTTTGCCTTCGGGCTCACCTCCTTCTTTACCACAACGGATCGGTACAACGTCCGCATTACTGAAGACGCCGCACCGATCCGCCTGTCGATCTCACGATCCACTCTTCCCTCACTTGTGAACAAGACTCCTAGGTACTTGAACTCCTCCACTTGGGGCAGGGTCTCCTCCCCAACCCGGAGATGGCATTCCACCCTTTTCCAGGCGAGAACCATGGACTCGGACTTGGAGGTGCTGATTCTCATTCCGGTCGCTTCACACTCGGCTGCGAACCGATCCAGCGAGAGCTGAAGATCCCGGTCAGATGAAGCCATCAGGACCACATCATCTGCAAAAAGCAGAGACCTAATCCTGCGGTTACCAAACCGGAACCCCTCAACGCCTTGACTGCGCCTAGAAATTCTGTCCATAAAAGTTATGAACAGAATCGGTGACAAAGGACAGCCTTGGCGGAGTCCAACCCTCACTGGGAATGTGTTCGACTTACTGCCGGCAATGCGGACCAAGCTCTGGCACTGATCGTACAGGGAACGGACCGCCACAATACAACAGTCCGATACCCCGTACTCTCTGAGCACTCCCCACAGGACTTCCCGAGGGACACGGTCGAATGCCTTCTCCAAGTCCACAAAGCACATGTAGACAGGTTGGGCAAACTCCCATGCACCCTCAAGGACCCTGCCCAGAGTATAGAGCTGGTCCACAGTTCCACGACCAGGACGAAAACCACACTGTTCCTCCTGAATCCGAGGTTCTCCAGTACACCTGAATAAACTTTACCGGTTTATTCAGGTAAGGTATATATATAGATTTATTAAATAAAGGTAAATTGAGCAAATGGGCTATTTCTGGCAATTTATTTAAGTGTGTATCAAACTGGTAGCCCTTTCCATTAATCAGTACCCAAGAAGAAGCTCTTGCTTTCAAAAAGGTTGCTGACCGCTGGTGTTTATATTTTATCATTTATTTATTATCACTGTTAGTTATCTATTTCATTTATTTACATTTTCAAGTATATCTTATTCACCTAACCTAGCCTAGCCATAGCTTAGCTTAGCTTAGCTTCACGGCGGAGTCTGCTCACCGGCACCGCAGACACGTCGGTCTCCTCTCGCTAACCTCGACCGGAAGCGCCGCCAGGTCCCCGAAGGCGTCGTCCAAGTGTGCGTCGCAGGCGGGGCCGTCCGACTTGTGCGGGGGTTCAACTCTGAGCGAGGCGGAGGAAGAGGAACAAAGACCGGAGACTCGCTCCATTGCTAGCACATGCTAACAACAACAATTGCCAGTAGTAGCGAGCGAGGTAGCGAGGAGGTCGCGACATAAATTTAAAACATCTTTTTCCCACACATGTCTATATTTCATATTTCACCTTTTTTTAATCCTCGCGTGTATTCTTTTTACATTTTAAACCGTGACTGCGACCATTTAGCCATGTTAAAATATTTCCGGGTTACAATCACGTGACCGAGAGGCACTTCCGGGCCCTTTATTCTTCACATTTTTACTTTTTTTTTTTTAAACTTTTATTCATAAATTTCAACATTTACAAACAGACGAGAAACAATCATCAAAATAAAAACAGAAACAGGACAAAAATAGTACAAAATAAAACAAACCCCGTTTCCATACATCAGGTGTAGGGAACCTATGGCTCGCGAGCCAGATGTGGCTCTTTTGATGACCGCATCTGGCTCCCGGATAAATCTGAGCTGAGACTGTTGAAAATAATGTTCAAAATATAAAACATGCTCATGCATTTTTATCCATCCATCCTTTTTCTACCGCACTTGTTCTAAAAGTTGCAATAATGGTAAGAAGTGATTTATTTATTATCGGTTAGTTTAGAGTTTGCCCTCCTGGGGGGTTCTTCACACCACCAAACACCGACATGAGAGCCTGTTTCAGTGTTACAATATTTTTTTTATTTTTCAATAAGTCTCTCAGTTGCTTTCCAGCAATTGTCTTTTTACTCTTTTGTTCTCACTCGCACTCCGGCTCCAGCCCCAACGCCGTCCCTCCTCCTGGCTGGTGCTTATAAATTAGATTAAAAAAAGGCCCAGGTGGGCCGCCTATGCACCTGTCGCTGATTTCGAGGCTGGTCCTGGCAACACCCCGCTTCGCTGCAGGCCATGCCCCCTCCACAGTTAGCTTCAGAATAACAATGTTATTACAAAGAATAAGAGACCTATTATAATCTAGAAACGTTGGTCTTACTTAAAAATGCACGCGTTTAGTTGTGTTCAGTGTTGAAAAAAATATTATACGGCTCTTGCGGAAATACATTTTAAAATATTTGGATTCTTGGCTCTCTCAGACAAAAAGGTTCCCGACCCCTGCCATACATACTAGCCAACCTTGAGACCTCCGATTTCGGGAGTTGGGGAGTGGGGGGCGTGGTCGGGGGAGGGGCAGAGGCGTGGTCGGGGCGGGGGGCGAGTATTTCATATACCGTATTTCCTTGAATTGCCGCAGGGCATATAGTATGCACCTGCCTTGAATTACTGCCGGGTCAAACTCGATTCCCAAAATAATAAGCGCATGCTTAGTATTACCGCCTGGTCAAACTCGTGACGTCACGAGTGACACTTTCCCTGTCATCATTTTCAAAATGGAGGAGGCTGATTTCAATACCGGTAATTTGAAATTGCATAAGGGAAGAAGATTAAGAGCTATTCAGTAGAATTTAAGGTCCAAGCTTACATCCCACTCACATTTTTTACTGCATACCTTTGGTAAGTGCCGGAGTGAGAAGAGGTTTTAAAATACTTAGTGCATGCTTACTTTTACCGCATGCCTTTGGTAAGCGCAGGAATGAGAAGAGGTTTTAAATTAATTAGCGCCCCGGCGGCAATTCAATGAAATACGGTATATTTCTTATATGTATATATACATCCATCCATCCATCCATTTTCTACCGCTTATTACCTTTTGGGGTCGCGGGGGGCGCTGGCGCCTATCTCAGCTACAATCGGGCGGAAGGCGGGGTACACCCTGGACAAGTCGCCACCTCATCGCAGGGCCAACACAGATAGACAGACAACATTCACACACTAGGGCCAATTTAGTGTTGCCAATCAACCTATCCCCAGGTTCATGTCTTTGGAAGTGGGAGGAAGCCGGAGTACCCGGAGGGAACCCACGCATTCACGGGGAGAACATGCAAACTCCACACAGAAAGATCCCGAGCCTGGATTTGAACCCAGAACTGCAGGAGCTTCGTATTGTGAGGCAGACGCACTAACCCCTCTGCCACCGTGAAGCCTGTATAAATACATATATATATATATATATAAATATAAATATGTGTATGAAATACTTGACTTTCAGTGAATTCTAACTATATATATTTATTTTATTATATATATAAAGAAAATAAATAGTTGAATTTCCGACAGCACCTATCAAATACACAGTAATAAAAACACAGTTGTTCTACTAACAGTACTGTGCTTGCTGGTTACGAAAAAACAACAACAACATTTACCTTTCACTTTTTGAGTAACCTTTGTTCTGCCATTTGTGTATTGGCGAGCAATCTCCGAATCTGGGAACATCCTTCACTGATTTTTTGTAGACATCCGCAAAGGAGAACGGGATGTTGCTTCCAGCTATCAGCATAGCCATCTTTGTCTCGACATAAGTTACACCATTGGGTCTCCATTTTGCGAGGTGGGCCATAATACTGGGTCGTGAACGATGCTGCGCTGCGGACGGTTTGTGCTTCGCTGACTGACCATTCATGGCTAAGTATATCCGTTCGGCCGCCGTGTTCAATGGTGAAGTCTGTTCTACAACATTTACAGGCAACATACCGCTTCCCCTTCGAACTCTCCTTGATAAACTGAAATTCTTGTTTCCAATCGTTCTGGAACTTGCAAGCGTATTTCTTAATTTTGCTTGTCGACGGTGTGATATATTGGGTTGGAGTCAATAACCAGGCGAGGTGATGAAGTTACGTCTCTTTACTGTGGGCGTCAGAACAGACTCACTAATGCATGTTCCTTGACTGCACTTAAATGTAGAATATACTGTTTTTACATTCTATTCTATGTACAGTAGATGGCAGCATTGTCCTGTTTAAGAGGGTCACAACATTGAGTCAGGTCTGGAGCTGGAGGGGATAAAATTTGTCCCGGAATGTTTACGGGAGAGGCGCTGAATTTTGGGAGTCTCCCGGAAAATCCGGGAGGGTTCGCAAGTATGTTTCCATATGAGTTGGGAAATTGTGTTGGATGTAAATATAAACAGAATACAATGATTTGCAAATCCTTTTCAACCCATATTCAGTTGAATGCACTACAGAGACAAGATATTTGATGTTCAAACTCCATCCATCCATCCATTTTCTACCGCTTATTCCCTTTCGGGGCCGCGGGGGGCGCTGGCGCCTATCTCAGCTACAATCGGGCGGAAGGCGGGGTACACCCTGGACAAGTCGCCACCTCATCGCAGGGCCAACACAGATAGACAGACAACATTCACACTCACATTCACAGACTAGGGACCATTTAGTGTTGCCAATCAACCTATCCCCAGGTGCATGTCTTTGGATGTGGGAGGAACTCATAAACTTCATTTTTTGTTTTGCAAATGATAATTAACTTACAATTTCATGGCAGCAACACACGCCAAAGTAGTTGGGAAAGGGCATGTTCACCACTGTGTTACATCACCTTTTCTTTTAACAACACTCAATAAACGTTTGGGAACTGAGGAAACTAATTGTTGAAGCTTTGAAAGTGGAATTCTTTACCATTCTTGTTTTATGTAGAGCTTCAGTCGTTCAACAGTCCGGGGTCTCCGCTGTCGTATTTTACGCCTCATAATGCCCCACACATTTTCCATGGGAGACAGGTCTGGATTGCAGGCGGGCCAGGAAAGCACCCGCACTCTTTTTTTATGAAGCCACGCTGTTGTAACACGTGCTGAATGTGGCTTGGCATTGTCTTGCTGAAATAAGCAGGGGCGTTCATGAAAAAGACGGCGCTTAGATGGCAGCATATGTTGTTCCAAAACCTGTAAGTACCTTTCAGCATTAATGGTGCCTTCACAGATGTGTAAGTTACCCATGCCTTGGGCATGGGTAATTTACCATGAATTTGGTTTGATAAATTGCAATTTTTTAAATTTTGCGCGGAAGTATCATGCTGGGGCGTTGCGGTGTGATGACGCGTGGCGTCGTGCATTGGAGAGGACATTTTGTTACAGCACCATTCACAGCTACAGTATAGGTCGTTTGTTTGCATCGCATGGTTCCACAGTGTTGTGGAGAACTGTGTAGCTGAGTACCATGAATTGATTAACGTGGACCCCGACTTAAACAAGTTGAAAAACTTATTCGGGTGTTACCATTTAGTGGTCAATTGTACGGAATATGTACTGAACTGTGTAATCTACAAATAAAAGTATCAATCAATCAAAAAACTAATGCACCCCCACACCATCACAGATGCTGGCTTTTGAACTTTGCGTCAATAACAGTCTGGATGGTTCCCTTCGCCTTGGTCCGGATGACACAATGTCGAATATTTCCAAAAACAATTTGAAATGTGCACTCGTCGTCGACAGAACACTTTTCCACTTTGCATCAATCCATCTTAGATGATCTCGGGCCCAGAGAAGCCGGCGACGTTTCTGGATGTTGTTGATAAATGGCTTTTGCTTTGCACAGTAGAGCTTTAACTTGCACTTACAGATGTAGCGACCAACTGTATTTAGTGACAGTAGTTTTCTGAAGTGTTCCTGAGCCCATGTGGTGATATCCTTTAGAGATTGATGTCGGTTTTAGATACAGTGCCGTCTGAGGAATCGAAGGTCACGGTCATTCAATGTTGGTTCCCGGCCATGCCGCTTACGTGGAGTGATTTCTCCAGATTCTCTGAACCTTTTGATGATATTATGGAGCGTAGATGTTGAAATCCCTAAATTTCTTGCAATTGCACTTTGAGAAACGTTGTTCTTAAACTGTTTGACCATTTGCTCACGCAGTTGTGGACAAAGGGGTGTACCTCGCCCCATCCTTTCTTGTGAAAGACTGAGCATTTTTTGGGAAGCTGTTTTTATTCCCAATCATGGCACCCACCTGTTCCCAATTAGCCTGCACACCTGTGGGATGTTCCAAATAAGTGTTTGATGAGCATTCCTCAACCGTATCAGTATTTATTGCCACCTTTCCCAACTTCTTTGTCACGTGTTGCTGGCATCAAATTCTAAAGTTAATGATTATTTGCACAAAAAAAAAAGTTTATCAGTTTGAACATCAAATATGTTGTCTTTGTAGCATATTCAACTGAATATGGGTTGAAAAGGATTTGCAAATCATTGTATTCCGTTTATATTTACATCTAACACAATTTCCCAACTCATATGGAAACGGGGTTTGTATATTCTCTATTTCCAACATTATGTATTATTTTAATTTATCTTTCTTGTAACAGTTTTTAACGGCCAAAAGTATAGATGTGTGTGTCCAAGTTAAAGGAATGGGCAGGCTGTCTTCTTCTGATAGATTTATTAAAATCTTTGGCAAGCTAGGTCATGTTTGCTGTGGTCTGGAACAACATGGCACACAAAAAACTATTTGAAATGCAGCCAATGTTCCATAGAGACAACGTATCATGAGACATGCAGAACTAAATTATATACAAAGAAGACAAAAGTTAAGGATATTAAATGAGCTCAAATACACCTACACATGAGGCAAAATTATGCAATGTTAGCATCGATTAGCTTGGAGTCATGCAAATGACAAAATATGCTCGATTAGCACTCCAACAAGTCAATAACATCAACAAAGCGCACCTTTGTTGATGCACCTTTGTATATTCAGGCACAGTATAAAACGTTTGGTGGACAAAATGGGTCAAAGTAGGAGTGGAAGATTTGACATGTAAACAAACTGTTGCATCACAGTCCACACTATGGTGGGTTCAAGAACCGGCAAAATTAGTTGGACAAAACGATGTTCACCAAATACTCTCATCAGTGAAGCATACAGACAAACAAATTAAACAACGGGCTTACTAATAATTGGGAAGGTTTGTGTCATGTTTGTACTAAAACAAAAAACAGACTAGAACAAAAACATTGTCTCCACCTGGTTTAGAGGCCAATACTCAAATGGGTTGGAGTGGATATATACAGTTTTAACAAAAATGTGTTGTGAAACCTTTCATCCTCACCAAAATGTTACTGCTCCACATATAAAGACTATATTTTAAGTATTGACTCCTCCCCCCAAAAAAAATATTTCAAAGTGAAATATGTGATGTGAAGAAATCGGAGCCTTAAACAGGCCAATAACTCATAACAACATTCATTTTGATTCATTATTTTTGGAGCAATGACAGTTTTAAAAAATCCAATCCATTCTTAAGTATCCAAACAGGACCCACTCATAAAAGTCTCATACATAAGTAACACATTTTTTATGTTATTATTTACTTTAAACGCCTAAATATCAACTTCAGATCTACCTGTTGGTTTAAAAAAAAAAAATTTGGTCTTTTTTTTTTTTTAAATGGAAAAATATGCAACATTTCTCCCCCCAAAAATGCCAAAGTGGAATATTTAATGTGAAGTAATCGGAGACTTGAATAAGTCAATATTTAATAACAACATTGATTTGGATTCATTATTATTTTAAAAAATTAATAAAAAACACTAAAATTGCCCTGGATCCCAAAAGAGCCCCACTCATAAAAGTGTTAAGATAAGTCACACATTTTTTTTTTAACTTTCAACACTTAAATTTCTTGATCAACTTCAGATTTTTTTGTATTATTTTTATGTTTGTTCAATGTCTTTTTGTCATGAATTTTGAGTGTGAATGTTGTCTGTCTATCTGTGTTGGACCTGCGATGAGGTGGCGACTTGTCCAGGGTGTACCCTGCCTTCCGCCCGATTGTAGCTGAGATAGGCGCCAGCGCCCCCCGCGACCCCATAAAAGGGAATAAGCGGTAGAAAATGGATGGATGGATGGGCAAAAACACAAATTTTTTTGAAGTGTAATATTTGATGTGAAAAGCTTTCAATAGGTCAGTAATTCTTTACAATGTTGATTTGGATTCAATATTATTGTCTGAGCAATGAAAGTTATGAATTAAAATCAGTTTTATGTTAACCGGAACTTCTGGTTCTACTGTACCGCTAAGACGTTTGGGTGATGCAGTTACTGTACATTCTTAAAATATTATTACTAATAAATCATATTAGAGTGGGATGAAAGATCATAAAGGGTCATTGATTTGGATTCAATATTATTGTTTGAGCAATGACAGTTTTAAATTAAAAACAGTTTTATGTTATTAATCAAACTTACAAACTTTTTTATTGTTACATTTACCCTTTATGCTCTTTTATTCCACTTTTTTATGATTTTTATTAGTAATAACATTTTAAGAATGTACATTAATTGCATTACCCAAACGTCTTAGCGGTACAGCGGAACCGGAAGTAGCTGTACATAGCGTAGTAACTACATTACCCAAAAGTCGTAGCGGTTCGGTGGAACCGAAAGTATGAACACAAACACAAGCCGAGTTTTGTTCGAGCAAGTATCTTAAATAGCTTAAAAACACTCTTCTGCGTTTCTGACAGCTGTGTCATTGAAACAAACCACAAACTGAACATTTTATCGGATGTGAAGGCGGTTACTTTCTCGTTTTCTGCGCGGTGAAGGGCGAATACTGCCACCAGGCAAGTCACACTCCTCTCTTTCACGTTTGAGGCATACCTCTAAATAATGGTGATAATAATAATAATTAAATTAAAAAAAATAAAAATAAAGCCTCGCCTTTCTGCTTCGTCGTCTTTAGCAAAATAGGCGTGTACGGAAGTGACTGACTTCCGTTGTATTTTCACTACAAATCCCGTGATGCCTTGCGCTGGTGGTAACCGCCTTTTTGAACCCACGTGATGCCCTCTGACCAATCCGCAGTGTCGTTACAGACGCAATGCGGGTGTCGGGATGTAAGGAGCAATGGCGACGGCCGAGCTGGTTTGGAGGCGAATTGGAGCCGAATTTGACCAACGGGGAGCTGCTCAGGTAGATTATGGACGTTTCATGAACATAATCTGACGAGACATGTGTCAGGGCGCAGTTATAAGCCACAGTCCTAACAGTTTTTGTTTTTTTTAAACAATGTAACTTTTTTCTTTCCTGTCAAGACCCTTTCACCTTTCTGAAAATGAAGAGTGCGTCCTCTTCCGCCTTCCATGTCCCGCCCCCCTCCATCAAGCAGATGTCAACAACACCCAGCCTGGCGGCCAAACAGAGAGACATACGCAAGGCGCCGTCCTCCGTCACCCCGGCCTTCCTCGCCGACCTGGGCAGAGCCACCCTGCGGGGGATCCGCAAGTGTCCCCAGTGTGGCGTTTACAACGGCACCCGCGGGCTCAGCTGCAAGAACGCCGTTTGCGGCATATCCCTCCGGAACGCCTCGGCGGAGGCCAGGAGGGGCAGGAAGGACGTCGTCGACGCGGTGAAAGTCATCATCGACGGCGAGGAGAAGGACCACCAGGGAGCGCAGGTGTTTTCGGTGTGTCAACGAGGAAGAGGGGGCGCTCAGTTCGGCTTCGTCGAGCTGGTCGCCACCAACGCCGCCATCGCCACGGGCGACAGAGCCTCCCTGCTGTCCCACATCAACCTGGGCCGCTGCTTCATGGCCGCCTGCAAACAGGGTCAAAAGGCGTCCTACGAAATCCCCTGCGTTCACATCAAGCAAGCCGCCGAGTGCGCCGACCTCGCCACGCCGCTCAGCGTCAAGAGTTCCGTCCTGGAGGCTCTGCAAGCCTCCGTTCAAGCCAAGGAGGAGCTCTGGAGGCTGGCCACCGAGTCCCCGGGGCCCCTGGTGCAGCGCGTGTCCAGGGACACCCTGGTGGTGAAATGCAACCCGAATCCCCGGCACTCCCACGGCCTGCTGCACCTCACCGTGGCGGCCGGCGGGCGGGCCGAGGCGCCGAAAAGCGACGTGCGACAGCAGGCGGTGTTTCGCTGCACCTGCCAAGCGGGCGGCAGGAGAGGCAGGGCGGACGGGGCCGAGCCGGCGGGGGGGCCGTCGAAGCCCTGCCTGCACTTCTACGCCTGCGTGTGCGCCTTGGCGAGCGACGAGAAGCTGGCCGCGGAGTTTGCAGCTTTTATCAAGTCCTCGTTAAACGGTACAAGCTGCTCGAGGCCCACCCTCCCGTTTGCCCTGAATTCCCAAAAGGACACTGTAAGGCAGGGGTCCCAAAACTTTGTGACTCGGGGGCCGTATTGGGTTAAAACTATTTGGCCGGGGCCTGGGTTTTGTATGTATATATATATATATATATATATATATATATATATATATATATATATATATATATATATATATATATATATGCAACACTAAATTGGCCCTAGTGTGTGAATGTGAGTGTGAATGTTGTCTGTCTATCCGTGTTGGCCCTGCGATGAGGTGGCGACTTGTCCAGGGTGTACCCCGCCTTCCGCCCGATTGTAGCTGAGATAGGCCCCAGCGCCCCCCGCAACCCCGAAAGGGAATAAGCGGTAGAAAATGGATGGATGGATGGATGGATATATATATATATATATATATATATATATATATATATATATACATGTATATTGATATATATATATATACACATATATATTAATATATACACATATATATTTATATATATATATATACACATATATATGCACACACATATATATTGATATATATACACACATATATATATATATAAAAACATACATATATATGCATATATACGTATACACATATATATTTACATGTATATATGCGTGTGCATGTATATATATATGTATGTGTACATATATAGATATATACATACATATATACGTATATGTATATATATACATGTACATGTGTGTATATATATATATATATATATATATCTGTATATGTATGTATATATATACATACATATAGACTTCGCATTGAGCCACAATTGACTAACTGCACTAGAGCAAGCCCGGTCACAGGCAATTACAGAGCCTGCTAGCCTGGGTATGGAGTCAGTTAAGTTAGAACTAGCCAGCGCCAGGCTGGATGATCGCTGTACACATAGCAATTTTCGTAGAATAATACACAACTCACAAAATGTTTTTTCTACTGTGTCTATGACTTCGTCAGAGTTAGACATGCGTTCTACTGAGGTGGCAAATTATGATGCGTTCAGTTTATCGCAGCGCCAAGTAGACAATCTGAAAATTCCCGTCATATCAATTTCTAGATATGGTCGTAATTATTTTAAGTACACTGCGCATAATAAACGCAACATTATTAATATTGCTACTACGGATAATTTTATCAACAACTCCGTAAAAAAGCCCACTACCTATAATATGGGCTTTCTAAACATCAGATCTTTGTCTCCCAAAACGTTATTAGTCAATGAGGTCATTAGAGACAACAACCTTAACGTCATCGGTCTTAGCGAAACCTGGCTTAAACCAGACGACTTTTTTGCGATAAATGAGGCATCCCCTCCTAACTATACGAATGCGCATATTGCCCGTCACCTCAAAAGGGGAGGGGGTGTCGCACTAATATACAACGAAAACTTTAACTTTAGTCCTAACTTAAATAATAAATATAAATCGTTTGAGGTGCTTTCTATGAAGTCTGCCACACCTCTGCCTCTGTGCCTGGCCGTTATCTACCGCCCCCCAGGGCCCTATTCGGACTTTATTAGTGAATTCTCAGAGTTTGTTGCTGATCTAGTGACGCACGCCGATAATATAATTATAATGGGGGACTTTAATATCCATATGAATACCCCATTGGACCCACCGTGCGTGGCGCTCCAGACTATAATTGATAGCTGTGGTCTTACACAAATAATAAATGAACCAACGCATCGCAGCGGTAATACGATAGACCTAGTGCTTGTCAGAGGTATCACCGTCTCCAAAGTTATGATACTCCCGTATACTAAAGTAATGTCCGATCATTACCTTATAAAATTCGAAGTTCAGACTCATGTTCGGCAAGCTAATAATAATAATAACTGCTATAGCAGCCGCAACATTAATGCTGCCACAACGACGACTCTTGCGGACCTACTGCCCTCGGTAATGGCACCGTTCCCAAAGTATGTGGGCTCTATTGATAACCTCACTAACAACTTTAACAACGCCCTGCGCGAAACCATTGATAGTATAGCACCGCTGAAGTTAAAAAAGGCTCCAAAAAGGCGTACGCCATGGTTTACTGAAGAAACTAGAGCTCAGAAATTATTATGTAGAAAGCTGGAACGCAAATGGCGCACGACTAAACTTGAGGTGCACCATCAAGCATGGAGTGATAGTTTAATAACTTATAAACGCATGCTTACCTTAGCTAAAACTAATTATTACTCAAATCTCATCCGCATTAATAAAAACGATCCAAAATTTTTGTTTAGTACAGTAGCATCGCTAACCCAACAAGGGACTCCTTCCAGTAGCTCCACCCATTCGGCAGATGACTTTATGAAGTTCTTTAATAAGAAAATTGAACTTATTAGAAAGGAGATTAAAGACAATGCGTCCCAGCTACAACGGGGTTATAGTAACACAGATACGATTGTATATACGGCGGATACTGCAAATATCCAAAATAGTTTCTCTCGTTTTGATGAAATAACATTAGAAGGATTGTTACAACGTGTAAATGGAATAAAACAAACAACATCTTTACTTGACCCACTTCCTGGGAAACTTATCAAGGAGCTTTTTGTATTATTAGGTCCATCAGTGCTAAATATTATAAACTTATCACTTTCCTCGGGCACTGTTCCCGTTGCATTCAAAAAAGCGGTTATTCATCCTCTCCTTAAAAGACCTAACCTCGATCCAGACCTCATGGTAAACTACCGACCGGTGTCTCACCTTCCCTTTATTTCGAAAATCCTCGAAAAAATTGTTGCAGAGCAGCTAAATGAGCACTTAGCGTTTAACAATCTATGTGAAACCTTTCAATCCGGTTTCAGGGCAAATCACTCGACGGAGACAGCCCTCGCAAAACTGACTAATGATCTATTGCTAACGATGGACTCTGATGCGTCATCTATGTTGCTGCTCCTCGATCTTAGCGCTGCTTTCGATACCGTCGATCATAATATTTTATTAGAGCGTATCAAAATACGAATTGGTATTTCAGACTCAGCCCTGTCATGGTTTAACTCTTATCTTACTGATAGGATGCAGTGCGTCTCCTATAACAGTGTGACCTCGGACTATGTTAAGGTAACGTGTGGAGTTCCCCAGGGTTCGGTCCTTGGCCCTGTACTCTTCAGCATCTACATGCTGCCGCTAGGTGACGTCATACGCAAATACGGTATTAGCTTTCACTGTTATGCTGATGACACCCAACTTTACATGCCCCTAAAGCTGACCAACACGCCGGACTGTAGTCAGTTGGAAGCGTGTCTTAATGAAATTAAACAATGGATGTCCGCTAACTTTTTGCAACTTAATGCCAAAAAAACGGAAATGCTGATTATCGGTCCTGCTAGACACCGACCTCTATTTGATAATACAACTTTAACATTTGACAACCAAATAATAAAACAAGGTGACTCTGTAAAAAATCTGGGTATTATCTTCGACCCAACTCTCTCCTTTGAGTCACACATTAAAAGCGTTACTAAAACGGCCTTCTTTCATCTCCGTAATATCGCTAAAATTCGCTCCATTTTGTCCACTAAAGACGCCGAGATCATTATCCATGCGTTTGTTACGTCTCGTCTTGATTACTGTAACGTATTATTTTCGGGTCTCCCAATGTCTAGCATTAAAAGATTACAGTTGGTACAAAATGCGGCTGCTAGACTTTTGACAAGAACAAGAAAGTTTGATCATATTACGCCTGTACTGGCTCACCTGCACTGGCTTCCTGTGCACTTAAGATGTGACTTTAAGGTTTTACTACTTACGTATAAAATACTACACGGTCTAGCTCCAGCCTATCTTGCCGATTGTATTGTACCGTATGTCCCGGCAAGAAATCTGCGTTCAAAAGACTCCGGCTTATTAGTGATTCCTAGAGCTCAAAAAAAGTCTGCGGGCTATAGAGCGTTTTCCGTTCGGGCTCCAGTACTCTGGAATGCCCTCCCGGTAACAGTTCAAGATGCTACCTCAGTAGAAGCATTTAAGTCTCATCTTAAAACTCATCTGTATACTCTAGCCTTTAAATAGACCTCCTTTTTAGACCAGTTGATCTGCCGCTTCTTTTCTTTCTCCTATGTCCCCCCCTCCCTTGTGGAGGGGGTCCGGTCCGATGACCATGGATGAAGTACTGACTGTCCAGAGTCGAGACCCAGGATGGACCGCTCGTCGGGACCCAGGATGGACCGCTCGCCTGTATCGGTTGGGGACATCTCTACGCTGCTGATCCGCTTGAGATGGTTTCCTGTGGACGGGACTCTCACTGCTGTGTTGGAGCCACTATGGATTGAACTTTCACAGTATCATGTTAGACCCGCTCGACATCCATTGCTTTCGGTCCCCTAGAGGGGGGGGGTTGCCCACATCTGAGGTCCTCTCCAAGGTTTCTCATAGTCAGCATTGTCGCTGGCGTCCCACTGAATGTGAATTCTCCCTGCCCACTGGGTGTGAGTTTTCCTTGCCCTTTTGTGGGTTCTTCCGAGGATGTTGTAGTCGTAATGATTTGTGCAGTCCTTTGAGACATTTGTGATTTGGGGCTATATAAATAAACATTGATTGATAGATATATGTACATTTATATATGTATATATCTGTATATGTACATGTATATATGTATGTATATATATGTACATATGTATATATATATACATACATATATATATATATATATAAGTATATATATATATACATACATATATACATGCATATGTATATATACCAGGGGTGTAATGGTACGTGTATTTGTATTGAACCATTTCGGTACGGGGGTTTCGGTTCGGCACGCGGGTGTACCGAACGAGTTTGTGAGCAAAAGTCTTCACAAGCTGCTCTGCTTTCTGCCTCTGTGTCAGCACCAAGCATTGTCCCCACCCACAGAACCATCATCAGATTGGTTACATACAAAGCCAAGCAGCAGTGCGTATTCAGAGCGATGTAACAGCCAATCAGCAGTGCGTATTCAAAGCGGTAACAGCCAATCAGCAGTGCGTATTCAGAGCGCATGGAGTCAATGCTTAAGCGTCGAGCAGATATTCGTTTAGCAGGGGAGCAGCGCACAGCGTACTCTCCCCAAATTAAAAAAAACACCTCCCAGTCACAACTATTACAAACATCACTTGGAGCCAGTTGACCTTCTAGAAACTTTAACTGCAGCTCAGCTCGCTCGCAGTTCTGGCTTGAGGTGAAGGCTAATTAGCTTTTAGCGTAACGTTGACTCATTTTGCTGTGTGCGTGTGTGTGTGTTAGGGGCAGCAAAGCCCTGTCTGTCTGTTATTTCATTGAACTCCAGGGTGTTCAGGGATGAATAGTCTCTCCTATTGCTACTGTACTATTTTTTCAGCTATAGTTACATTAATCATTAGTAATGTAGCAGCCTAGTTTTGAATGGCAGGGTCCCTGCTATCACATGTTGATAAAAATACAACATTTACATAGTAAAAGTCAATTACAGGCTTCCCAAATGCTGTAATAAATCAAGCATGATGAGTTGACTTGAAACTGTTTAATGTTGCACTTTTTATACGTAGAAGAAAGTTTTAATCTGAACAACAACTTGAGGCAGTTTAATGTGGATTAACGTGGGCAAAATTGTTATACTTTTCCCAATGTTAAAAGGATAAAGCCATTGTTTACAAATTTGGTAAATAAATAACCAAAAAATTTATATTTTGTTGTTTTCTTACTGTACCGAAAATGAACCGAACCGTGACCTCTAAACCAAAGTACGTACCGAACCGAAATTTTTGTGTACGTTACACCCCTAATAAATAGATACATGAATTGATTAACGTGGACCCTGACTTAAACAAGTTGAAAAAGTTATTCGGGTGTTACCATTTAGTGGTCAATTGTACGGAATATGTACTGATCTGTGCAATCTACGAATAAAAGTTTCAATCAATCAATCAATCAAATGCATATATATATATATATATATATATATATATATATATGTGTATATGTACAGTGGGGCAAAAAAGTATTTAGTCAGCCGGCGATTGTGCAAGTTCTCCCACTTAAAATGATGACAGAGGTCTGTAATTTTCATCATAGGTACACTTCAACTGTGAGAGACAGAATGTAAAGCAAAAAATTCAGGACTCCACATTGGAGGAATTTTAAAGAATTTATTTGTAAATTATGGTGGAAAATAAGTATTTGGTCAATAAAAAAAATCAACTCAATACTTTGTAATATAACCTTTGTAGGCAATAACAGAGGTCAAACGATTACTATAGATCTTTACCAGGTTTGCACACACAGTAGCTGGTATTTTGGCCCATTCCTCTATGCAGATCTTCTCGAGAGCAGATGTTGCCGAGAATTACGTACTTTCAACTCCCTCCACAGATTTTCTATGCGGTTGAGGTCTGGAGACTGGCTAGGCCACTCCAGGACTTTCAAATGCTTCTTACGGAGCCACTCCTTCGTTGCCCGGGCGGTGTGTTTGGGATCATTGTCATGCTGGAAGACCCAGCCACGTTTCATCTTCAAAGCTCTCACTGATGGAAGGAAGTTTTAGCTCAAAATCTCACGATACATGCCCCATTCATTCTTTCCTTAACACGAATCAATCGTCCTGTCCCCTTAGCAGAAAAACAGCCCCAAAGTATGATATTTCCACCCTCATGCTTCACAGTAGGTGTGGTGTTCTTGGGATGCAACTCAGTCTTCTTCTTCCTCCAAACACGACAAGTTGAGTTTATACCAAAAAGTTCTATTTTGGTTTCATCTGACCACATGACATTCTCCCAATCCTCTGCTGTATCATCCATGTGCTCTCTGGCAAACTTCAGACGGGCCTGGACATACACTGGCTCAAGCAGGGGGACACGTCTGACACTGCAGGATTTGATTCCCTGTCGGCGTAGTGTGTTACTGATGGTAACCTTTGTTACTTTGGTTCCAGCTCTCTGCAGGTCATTCACCAAATCCCCCCGTGTGGTTCTGGGAATGAGATCTTGCGTGGAGCCCCAGATCGAGGGAGATTATCAGTGGTCTTGTATGTCTTCCATTTTCCGATAATTGCTCCCACAGTTGATTTTTTCACACCAAGCTGCTTGCCTATTGTAGATTCACTCTTCCCAGTCTGGTGCAGGTCTACAATTCTTTTCCTGGTGTCCTTTGACGGCTCTTTGGTCTTGGCCATAGTGGAGTTTGGAATCTGACTGTTTGAGGCTGGTGTCTTTTATACAGATAACGAGTTCAAACAGGTGCCATTAATACAGGTAACGAGTGGAGGACAGAAGAGCTTCTTAAAGAAGAAGTTACAGGTCTGTGAGAGGCAGAGATATTCCTTGTTTGAAGTGACCAAATACTTATTTTCCACCATCATTTACAAATAAATTATTTAAAATTCCTACAATGTGAATTCCTGGATTTTTTTTTCACACATTCTGTCCCTCACAGTTGAAGTGTACCTAGGATGAAAATTACAGACCTCTTTTATTATTTTAAGTGGGAGAACTTGCACAATCGGTGGCTGTCTAAATACTTTTTTGCACCACTGTATGTATATATACATACATATATATATCTGCCAGGGTTCTTGAGGGTGCATGGGAGTTTGCCCAACCAGTCTACATGTGCTTTGTGGACTTGGAGAAGGCATTCGACCGTGTCCCTCGGGAAGTCCTGTGGGGAGTGCTCAGAGAGTACGGGGTATCGGACTGTCTTATTGTGGCGGTCCGTTCCCTGTACGATCAGTGCCAGAGCTTGGTCCGCATTGCTGGCAGTAAGTCGAACACATTTCCAGTGAGGGTTGGACTCCGCCAAGGCTGTCCTTTGTCACCCATTCTGTTCATAACTTTTATGGACAGAATTTCTAGGCGCAGTCAAGGCGTTGAGGGGTTCCGGTTTGGTAACCGCAGGATTAGGTCTCTGCTTTTTGCAGATGATGTGGTCCTGATGGCTTCATCTGACCGGGATCTTCAGCTCTCGCTGGATCGGTTCGCAGCCGAGTGTGAAGCGACCGGAATGAGAATCAGCACCTTCAAGTCCGAGTCCATGGTTCTCGCCCGGAAAAGGGTGGAATGCCATCTCCGGGTTGGGGAGGAGACCCTGCCCCAAGTGGAGAAGTTCAAGTACCTAGGAGTCTTGTTCACGAGTGAGGGAAGAGTGGATTGTGAGATCGACAGGCGGATCGGTGCGGCGTCTTCAGTAATGCGGACGTTGTACCGATCCATTGTGGTGAAGAAGGAGCTGAGCCGGAAGGCAAAGCTCTCAATTTACCGGTCGATCTACGTTCCCATCCTCACCTATGGTCATGAGCTTTGGGTCATGACCGAAAGGATAAGATCACAGGTACAAGTGGCCAAAATGAATTTCCTCCGCCGTGTGGCGGGTCTCTCCCTTAGAGATAGGGTGAAAAGCTCTGCCATCCGGGAGGAACTCAAAGTAAAGCCGCTGCTCCTTCACATCGAGAGGAGCCAGATGAGGTGGTTCGGGCATCTGGTCAGGATGCCACCCGAACGCCTCCCTAGGGAGGTGTTTAGGGCACGTCCAACCGGTAGGAGGCCACGGGGAAGACCCAGGACACGTTGGGAAGACTATGTCTCCCGGCTGGCCAGGGAACGCCTGGGGATCCCCCGGGAAGAGCTAGACGAAGTGGCTGGGGAGAGGGAAGTCTGGGTTTCCCTGCTTAGGCTGTTGCCCCCGCGACCCGACCTTGGATAAGCGGAAGATGATGGATGGATGGATGGATGGATATATATCTACATATATATATATATATATATATATATATATATATATATATATATATATATATATATATATATATATATATATATATATATATATATATATTTATATGTACATATATGCAAAATAATAGGTGTATAAATGACACAATATGTTACTGCATATTCAGCAGCCTTTGTTTGTTTACTAACTACTAAAAGACAAGGTGTCTAGTATGTTCACTATTTTGAGGACTAAATTGCAATATAAAACATATGTTTAATATACCCTAAGGTTTTTTGTTAAAATCAAGCCAATAACGCCATTGTTTGTGGTTCCCTTTTATTTTGAAAAGCATTGAAATACAGCCTTAATCTGTACTTTGATATCCGATTAATATTGGTATCGGCCAATGCTCAAGTCTCCAGTATCGTATCAGAAAATATAACCTCCCCTAAACAGAAGGATTTGTTACACGGACGTAATGTCAGAATTTGTAAGGAAGGAATTCTGGGAAAAACTGGTTGGGTCGGCGTCAGGAATGTTTCTAGCGTCTTCCCAAAGAGTCCTAACACGTGCGTGTGTTTAAAGGCGTGCTACCAAACCCCACCTGCCGAGTCATCGTTCCCTGCGAGAGGCCGCTGCTGCATGGCGAAGCGGGGAAGTCTCCACACAAGGCCAAGAAGCTGCGCCAGGAGGAAACCCTCTCCGGTACTTCAGTCCTCCGGGGTCTGGAGAATCCAGCCCTCGTTTCCGTGCGTGAACGGTTTCTTCCTCGCCTGCACAGGTGGAAGTGGTCAGGCCGTGGACGAGCACTCCGTGTCGTTGGGGTTCCACCAGTGGTTGGCCGGCGTCACGGAAAGGATCCACCATACGATGCACTACCAGTTTGACGGTAAGGCTGGAAGGCGTTTGCTTTGATTGGTTTGGCACGCTTGAATGTTCCTTTTTATTCCCTGCAGGGAAACCACAACCTCTGGTGTACC
Organism: Nerophis ophidion; assembly: GCF_033978795.1. Classification (NCBI taxonomy): domain Eukaryota; kingdom Metazoa; phylum Chordata; class Actinopteri; order Syngnathiformes; family Syngnathidae; genus Nerophis; species Nerophis ophidion. The sequence goes on along the minus strand of NC_084618.1, from coordinate 16,827,513 downwards.
ACATACCTCAACAGTTCTTTAATGCCCTGCAGCATCGCCTGTCGCTCGGCTGCAAGAGGAGGCTGCCTAACATCACCACAGGTGACCACAAGTTTTTTATTGATTCTGTCAGGTTCAAATGCAGATGACATCTATTAAACAAGACAAGAAGCAAGGAATTAAACAGAGACAGAAGTGAATTTGGCTCAATTAGGAGAGACGTGTAGACACTGTACCCTTGTACAGTATCGTCCCACGCCCCTGACGAAAGATTGTACGCCTCTTTTATTTGGACTTTCCCTGATTACATGGCAAGAGCTGTCTCTAAGGGAGGGGGGTCGTAAACAGCCATTGCCTTTGGTTACAGAACAGTTCAAAGAAAAGGTCGCTGTAGGGGAGTTATTTTCAAGAAGTCATTGTGTTGCATTGCTTTGAATGGGAGAGTGCTAAGGCGTGGTATCTACTTCTACTATGAGGAAAGTTCAAAAGTGAGCGTGCATTGTGGTCGTCTACCATAGTCTCACCTTCACATCCGTTTCAGTGGTCGTGCGGAACGACTCCCCCTCTTTGGGCTCGTTCTCCAAGTACACCTGGCACATCACCAACCTGGCGCAGGTCAAACGTATCTTCGACACCCCCGAGGTAAAATCCAAGACCCCCTACTGTTTGTCCCTTCATGTCACACCCCCTGTCTGTCCCCTCATGCCACACCCCCTGTCTGTCCCCTCATGTCACACCCACTGTCTGTCCCCTCATGTCACACCCCATTGTCTGTCTCCTCATGTCTCACCCACTGTCTGTCCCCTCATGTCACACCCACTTTGTGTCCCTTCATGTCACACCCGCTGTCTGTCCCCTCATGTCACACCCCACTGTCTGTCCCCTCATGTCACACCCACTGTCTGTCGCCTCTTGCCACACCCGCTGTCTGTCCCCTCATGTCACAACCACTGTCAGTCCCCTCATGTCAAACCCACTGTCTGTCCCCTCATGTCACACCCACTGTCTGTCCCCTCATGTCACACCCACTGTCTGTATTCCTTCATGTCACACCCACTTTGTGTCCCTTCATGTCACACCCACTTTTTGTCCCCTCATGTCACACCCACTGTCTGTCCCCTCATGTCACACCCACTGTCTGTCCCCTTATGTCACACCCACTGTCGTTCTGGTTCCCTCATGTCACACCCACTTTTTGTCCACTTATGTCACACCCACTGTCTGTCCCCACATGTCACACCCACTGTCTGCCCCCTCATGTCACACCCACTTTGTGTCCCTTCATGTCACACCCGCTGTCTGTCCCCTCATGTCACACCCACTCTGTCCCCTCATGTCACACCCCATGTCTGTCTCCTCATGTCACACCCCCTGTCTGTCCCCTCATGTCACACCCACTGTCTGTCCCCTCATGTCACACCCACTGTCGTTCCGGTTTGCTCATGTCACACCTGCTGTCTCCTCATGTCACACCCACTCTGTCCCCTCATGTCACACCCACTCTCTGTATCCTCATGTCACACCCACTGTCTGTCCCCTCATGTCACACCCGCTTTCTGTCCCCTCATGTCACACCCACTTTGTGTCCCTTCATGTCAAACCCGCTGTCTGTCCTCTCATGTCACACCCACTGTCTGTCCCCTCATGCCACACCCCCTGTCTGTTCCCTCATGTCACACCCACTGTCTGTCCCTTCATGCCACACCCACTGTCTGTCCCTTAGTGCCACACCCGCTGTCTGTCGCCTCTTCCCACACCCGCTGTCTGTCCCCTCATGTCACACCCACTCCGTCCCCTCATGTCACACCCACTGTCTGTCCCCTCATGTCACACCCACTGTCTCTCCCCTCATGTCACACCCACTTTATGTCCCTTCATGTCACACCCACTGTCTGTCCCCTCATGCCACACCCACTGTCTGTCACCTCATGTCACACCCACTGTCTGTCCCCTCATGTCACACCCACTGTCTGTCCCCTCATGCCACACCCACTGTCTGTCCCTTCATGCCACACCCGCTGTCTGTCCCCTCTTGCCACACCCGCTGTCTGTCCCCTCATGTTACACCCACTCTCTGTATCCTCATGTCACACCCACTGTCTGTCCCCTCATGTCACACCCGCTTTCTGTCCCCTCATGTCACACCCACTTTGTGTCCCTTCATGTCACACCCGCTGTCTGTCCTCTCATGTCACACCCACTGTCTGTCCCCTCATGCCACACCCCCTGTCTGTTCCCTCATGTCACACCCACTGTCTGTCCCTTCATGCCACACCCACTGTCTGTCCCTTAGTGCCACACCCGCTGTCTGTCGCCTCTTCCCACACCCGCTGTCTGTCCCCTCATGTCACACCCACTCCGTCCCCTCATGTCACACCCACTGTCTGTCCCCTCATGTCACACCCACTGTCGTTCCGGTTTGCTCATGTCACACCTGTTGTCTCCTCATGTCACACCCACTCTGTCCCCTCATGTCACACCCACTCTCTGTATCCTCATGTCACACCCCCTGTCTGTCCCCTCATGTCACACCCACTGTCTGTCCCCTCATGTCACACCCACTGTCGTTCCGGTTTGCTCATGTCACACCTGCTGTCTCCTCATGTCACACCCACTCTGTCCCCTCATGTCACACCCACTCTCTGTATCCTCATGTCACACCCACTGTCTGTCCCCTCATGTCACACCCGCTTTCTGTCCCCTCATGTCACACCCACTTTGTGTCCCTTCATGTCAAACCCGCTGTCTGTCCTCTCATGTCACACCCACTGTCTGTCCCCTCATGCCACACCCCCTGTCTGTTCCCTCATGTCACACCCACTGTCTGTCCCTTCATGCCACACCCACTGTCTGTCCCTTAGTGCCACACCCGCTGTCTGTCGCCTCTTCCCACACCCGCTGTCTGTCCCCTCATGTCACACCCACTCCGTCCCCTCATGTCACACCCACTGTCTGTCCCCTCATGTCACACCCACTGTCTCTCCCCTCATGTCACACCCACTTTATGTCCCTTCATGTCACACCCACTGTCTGTCCCCTCATGCCACACCCACTGTCTGTCACCTCATGTCACACCCACTGTCTGTCCCCTCATGTCACACCCACTGTCTGTCCCCTCATGCCACACCCACTGTCTGTCCCTTCATGCCACACCCGCTGTCTGTCCCCTCTTGCCACACCCGCTGTCTGTCCCCTCATGTTACACCCACTCTCTGTATCCTCATGTCACACCCACTGTCTGTCCCCTCATGTCACACCCGCTTTCTGTCCCCTCATGTCACACCCACTTTGTGTCCCTTCATGTCACACCCGCTGTCTGTCCTCTCATGTCACACCCACTGTCTGTCCCCTCATGCCACACCCCCTGTCTGTTCCCTCATGTCACACCCACTGTCTGTCCCTTCATGCCACACCCACTGTCTGTCCCTTAGTGCCACACCCGCTGTCTGTCGCCTCTTCCCACACCCGCTGTCTGTCCCCTCATGTCACACCCACTCCGTCCCCTCATGTCACACCCACTGTCTGTCCCCTCATGTCACACCCACTGTCGTTCCGGTTTGCTCATGTCACACCTGCTGTCTCCTCATGTCACACCCACTCTGTCCCCTCATGTCACACCCACTTTGTCCCCTCATATCACACCCACTCTCTGTATCCTCATGTCACACCCACTGTCTTTCCCCTTTTGCCACACCCGCTGTCTGTCCCCTCATGTCACACCCGCTGTCTGTCCCCTCATGTCACACCCACTCTGTCCCCTCATGTCAAACCCACTGTTTGTCCCCTCATGTCACACCCACTGTCTGTCCCCTCATGTCACACCCACTGTCTGTCCCCTCATGTCAAACCCACTGTCTGTCCCCTCATGTCACACCCCATTGTCTGTCTCCTCATGTCACACCCACTGTCTGTTCCCTCATGTCACACCCACTGTCTGTCCCCTCATGTCACACCCACTTTATGTCCCTTTATGTCACACCCACTGTGTGTCCCTTCATGTCACACCCACTTTGTGTCCCTTCATGTCACAACTGCTGTCCGTCCCCTCATGTCACACCCACTTTATGTCCCTTTATGTCACACCCGCTGTCTGTCCCTTCATGCCACACCCGCTGTCTGTCCCCTCATGTCAAACCCACTGTCTGTCCCCTCATGTCACACCCACTGTCTGTCCCCTCATGCCACATCGAATGTCTGTCCCCTCATGTCACACTCGCTGTCTGTCCCCTCATGTCACACCCGCTGTCTGTCCTCCTTTGTCACACCCACTTTGTGTCTCTTCATGTCACACCCACTGTCTGTCCCCTCATGTCACACCCACTGTCTCTCCCCTCATGTCACACCCACTTTGTGTCCCTTCATGTCACACCCACTGTCTGTCCCCTCATTTCACACCCACTGTCTGTCCCCTCATGTCAAACCCATTGTCTGTCTCCTCATGTCACACCCACTGTCTGTCCCCTCATGTCACACCCACTGTCTGTCCCCTCATGTCACACCCACTTTATGTCCCTTTATGTCACACCCACTGTGTGTCCCTTCATGTCACACCCACTTTGTGTCCCTTCATGTCACAACTGCTGTCCGTCCCCTCATGTCACACCCACTTTATGTCCCTTTATGTCACACCCGCTGTCTGTCCCTTCATGCCACACCCGCTGTCTGTCCCCTCATGTCACACCCACTTTATGTCCTCTCATGTCACACCCGCTGTCTGTCCTCTCATGTCACACCCGCTGTCTGTCCCCTCATGTCAAACCCACTGTCTGTCCCCTCATGTCACACCCACTGTCTGTCCCCTCATGCCACATCGAATGTCTGTCCCCTCATGTCACACTCGCTGTCTGTCCCCTCATGTCACACCCGCTGTCTGTCCTCCTTTGTCACACCCACTCTGTGTGTCCCTTCATGTCACACCCACTGTCTGTCCCCTCATGTCACACCCACTGTCTCTCCCCTCATGTCACACCCACTTCGTGTCCCTTCATGTCACACCCACTGTCTGTCCCCTAATGTCACACCCACTGTCTCTCCCCTCATGTCACACCCACTTTGTGTCCCTTCATGTCACACCCACTGTCTGTCCCCTCATGTCACACCCACTGTCTCTCCCCTCATGTCACACCCACTTTATGTCCCTTCATGTCACACCCACTGTCTGTCCCCTCATGCCACACCCACTGTCTGTCACCTCATGTCACACCCACTGTCTGTCCCCTCATGTCACACCCACTGTCTGTCCCCTCATGCCACACCCACTGTCTGTCCCTTCATGCCACACCCGCTGTCTGTCCCCTCTTGCCACACCCGCTGTCTGTCCCCTCATGTTACACCCACTGTCTGTCCCCTCATGTCACACCCGCTGTCTGTCCCCTCATGTCAAACCCACTGTCTGTCCCCTCATGTCACACCCACTGTCTGTCCTCTCATGTCACTCCCACTGTCTGTCCCCTCATGTCACACCCCCTGTCTGTCCCCTCATGTCACACCCACTGTCTGTCCCCTCTTGCCACACCCGCTGTCTGTCCCCTCATGTCACACCCACTGTCTGTCCCCTCATGCCACACCCACTGTCTGTCCCCTCATGCCACACCCACTGTCTGTCCCCTCATGTCAAACCCACTGTCTGTTCCCTCATGTCACACCCACTGTCTGTCCCCTCATGTCAAACCCACTGTCTGTCCCCTCATGTCACACCCACTGTTTGTCCCCTCATGTCAAACCCACTGTCTGTCCCCTCATGTCACACCCACTGTCTGTCCCCTCATGTCACACCCACTGTCTGTCCCCTCATGTCACACCCACTGTCCGTCCCCTCATGTCAAACCCACTGTCTGTCCCCTCATGTCACACCCACTGTCCGTCCCCTCATGTCACACCCACTGTCCGTCCCCTCATGTCAAACCCACTGTCTGTCCCCTCATGTCACACCCACTGTCCGTCCCCTCATGTCACACCCACTGTCCGTCCCCTCATGTCACACCCACTGTCTGTCCCCTCATGTCAAACCCGCTTTCTGCCTGCCAGTTGCAGCTGGAGCTCACTCAGAGTTTTGTCAAGAACGGCGACGGCTCCTACTCGCGCTTTCGCTGTCTGCTACCGCCGCCCGAACTGGACCTGCGGGAGGGACTCAGACCGGATCGGCCGCCAGCGATTCGACCCAGGGAGCTGCAGACCTTCCTGAGAGTCGGTGAGATTTGTTCCGGTGAAAGTGGAACATATATTTGCCAAGAAGGACAGAAACATACCGTATTTTTCCGAACCGTCCGACCGGAACTCTCTAATAACTAAAGTTCCTTGGGTGAATAAAGTAAACTCACTACACCGGTAGGTTTTAGCGCTTTCATGACAAGTTTCCTGACAGATATAAGTAAGAACTTTACACTACTTTATATTACAAATGGCAACAGTGGAGGATGAATGTCCCATAACAAGAAGATAGCAAAAAGAAGAAGCTAATCGACTACGACGTCCTCACGGACTACAAAGGCGGACCCGCGCAAATTTTCAGGACTTATGCAGACCCAAAATACACATCAGCAGGTACCAGAAGGCAAGAAACGTTGCATTTGCGTAATATTGCGAAAGAAAACACCAGATAATATGTCAGGTTCAAACACTGATGACATCTATTAAACAGACAAGAAGCAAGGAATTTAACAGAGACATAATTCAATTTAGCTCATGGAGGAGAAACATCTGGGCTGTACTCTTTGTACAGTCTTCCACCACGCTCTGACGAAAGATTGTACGCCTCTTCTTTTATTTTGACTTTCTCTGATTACATGGCAACAGCTGTTTCTAAGGGAGGGAGGTTGTAAACGGCCATAGCTTTTAAGAAAAGGTCCGTGGAGGGGAGTCAGGTCCTGCTTCCTCTCCGCTTTGTAGATCTCGGGTCAGGACAAGATCTTACCGTGGATTATAATCGATCAAAGAAACCGACACCTTCATGTCGCTTTCCACCCTACACAGTGGAGTTTAACAAGCCTTTTGATTGGTAAGATCAAAGACATAATCTCTTTTGTTTGTGCTACATTTTTTTTGTCTATTATAGTTTTTATGTTATTAACACGTTATGGCACTCAAGGGTGAGAATTGGGGTTTAAATCACCAACCGCTGCTGCTCACTGCTCCCCTCGCCCCCCAGGGGGTGATCAAGGGTGATGGGTCAAACGCAGAGAATGATTCCGCCACACCTAGTGTGTGTGTGACAATCATTGCTACTTTAACTACCATCCATCCATTTTCTACAGCTTGTCCCTTTTTTATTCATAACCAACCCACCCCCCCACCTTGTCAAAATCTCCCAAAACTTGTCGCATTTGTTTGTGCTGCAACATTCTTTTGTCTACTATACGATTGTACCGGTACTAGTAAAGTACCGCGATACTAATGAATCATATTCGGTACTATACCGCCTCCAAAAAAGTACCGGTCCCTTAGCCCACCTTTTTAACGGGCGTGACGGCGCTTTGTCGTCAGGTCGTGACATAGCCGGTTTTACGAGCAGAGGAGCATGTTCGGCAGCGCGCACACACACACACGGAGTACTTACAAGCAGACACAGTGTGTAGACAGAAAAGGGTGAACGGACGCATTTTGGCTTAAAAAGTAAAGATAAAGGTCAGGAATAGGTGCTTTAATACATGGCTCGCTAGCTAGCGGCAGTCTTAGCTACTTCTAAATCACTAATCCCCGCCTCCATGGTGACAAATAAAGTAAGTTTCTTACAAGTAGCATTATCACCGGAGGAGGAGGAATAGCGAAACATGGTTCACTACACACCATAGGAGGATACAATAGCTCACCTCTTCACAATGTAAACAAATGCCATGGGTGGATCTACACCTGACATCCACTGTAATGATACCAAGTACAAGTGCGTATATAGCCGATACTACTATGATTACATTAATATTTTTTTGGGCTCACAAAATCTTTTTTTGTTTTTCGAAAAAAAAAAAAAAGTGTTTTCAATGTCAGGAAATGTGTCCCTGGACACATAAGGACTTTGAATATGAACAATGTATGATCCTGTGACTACTTGGTATCGGATCGATACCCAAATTTGCGGTATCATCCAAAACTAATGTAAAGTTTCAAAGAAGAGAAAAATAAGTGATTATTACGTTTTAACAGAAGTGTAGATAGAACATGTTAAAAGATCAAATGAGCAGATATGAACAGTAAATGAACAAGTGGATTAATAATATTTTTTTTTTTACAGTTTGTCCTTAATAATGTTGACAAAATAACAGGTGTTTAAAGTACACAATATGTTACTGCATAGACTAATTAGGAGTCTTTGTTTGTTTAATTACTACTAAAAGACAAGTTGTCTCGTATGTTCACTATTTTATTTTAAGGAATAAATTGCAATAGTTAACATATTTTTAATGTACCTTAAGATTTTTTGTTAAAATAAAGACAATAATGCCATTTTTTGTGGTATCGAAAAGTATCAATATACATTTTGGTACCGGTACCAAAAAAGTTTTTATGTTATTAACCATAACCAGCCCCTTAAAGGCCTACTGAAATGAAATGTTCTTATTTAAACGGGGATAGCAGGTCCATTCTATGTGTCATACTTGATCATTTCGCGATATTGCCATATTTTTACTGAAAGGATTTAGTAGAGAACGTCGACGATAAAGTTTGCAACTTATGGTCGCTAATAAAAAAAGCCTTACCTGTACCGGAAGTAGCAGACGATGTGCGCGTGACGTCACGGGTTGTGGAGCTCCTCACATCTGAACATTGTTTACAATCATGGCCACCAGCAGCGAGAGCGATTCGGACTGAGAAAGCGACGATTTCCCCATTAATTTGAGTGAGGATGAAAGAATGGTGGATGAGGAAAGTGAGAGTGAAGGACTAGAGAAAAAAAACCAAAACTAGACGGCAGAGAGATTCAGATGTTATTAGACAAGTTTACTAGGATAATTCTGGAAAATCCCTTATCTGCTTATTGTGTTACTAGTGCCATCCATCCATCCATTTTCTACCGCTTATTCCCTTTCGGGGTTGCGGGGGGTGCTGGCGCCTATCTCAGCTACAATCGGGCGGAAGGCGGGGTACACCCTGGACAAGTCGCCACCTCATCGCAGGGCGTGTTACTAGTGTTTTAGTGAAATTATATGGTTGTACCTGTACAACCTGAAAGTCGGAGGGGTGTGGTGACCGCCACGTTTTTCGATGAGGTGAAGCAAAGGCAGTTGTTGGGGCCGGGCTGAGATCCCCCCCCCCCCCCCCCCCCCCTCCCCCCTCCAACAACAGCATCCGACGGTCGGTGGCGGCCGGTGGGAGGAGGGCAAGAGAGTCCGCAGCTGCCTCTTTGACAAGTGCAGGAGGAACGACGCAAGCTCTCCGCTCATGTCTACGGTAAGAGCCGACTTACTGCCACCATTTTCTCACCGAAACCTGCCGGTTGACATGTGGTAGGGAACCATGTTCGCTTGGCCGCTCTGTTCCAGAGTAAAGCTTCACCGTCATCTTTCGGGAATGTAAACAAGCAAACACCGGCTGTGTTTGTGTCGCTAAAGGCGGCCGCAATACAGCGCTTCCCACCTACATCTTTCTTCTTTGACGTCTCCATTATTCATTGAACAAACTGCAAAAGATTCAGCAACACAGATGTCCATAATAATGTGGAATTATGCGATGAAAAGAGACAACTTATAGCACGATACTTTTAATTTAAAATTGCAATTTAGTGGACTAAAAAGGTTTGAGTTGCAATGTAAATATTTCATCATTGATATATAAACTATCAGACTGCGTGGTGGCTAGTAGTGGGTTTCAGTAGGCCTTTAACATAAAAACATTTGGGCATATTTTGGCGCGGAGGGGTCAAGATGACGTCACCAGTCGGAAAACGTACCTCGGAACAACTTTTTTTTAAAAACGCAGCGCTGTCCTTCCTCACAGGGTCCGCCTCGGACGACCGTCCGTTCGAGATCGAGTGGACCCCCGATGTGCTCCCGCTTTGCCACGTGGGCGAGCTGAGGATCAGCTTTGAGTTCGGCCACCAGCAGAGCGGACACCAGGCCGACTCGTCGGAGTGTTGGAAAAGCAACGTGACTCCGGCGCCCTCCCACGCCAAGTGAGCGCCGTCGCGCCCTTTCGCGGGACACTTCATTAGGTACGCCGAGGTAATGTCGCCAAACCTGTTTGACGCCGCTCTTGTATTGGACTCCATGACATCTTTTATTATATATCATATTAGGGCTGTCAAAAATGAAATACTAACAACACTGGCACTTATTTTGCACTTCTGGACCTAAACTGGTAAAATTCCCTTTTTTGAAAAAGTATCAGCACATATTGAAACAAAATAGAAAAATTTTCCTATCACGGTTGTTGTCACCAAAATGTTTATTACCATGGCACTTTTTTTTTTGCTCAATAAGGACTTGAGAACACAATATAATCTAAATAACTAATATAATAACTAATGTAAATAGACAGAATATATTTTCCTGCCAGAGGAGAACATTGAATATTGATCTGGCTTCATAAAAGTAATATTTGTATTTGTGTGTGAAAATATGTTTGTTCTTTTTATTTTATTTTGTAAACTTTTTAGAATGTTTTTTTTGAAATAAATGCACTTCATTTCACTTCCGGTTTATGTGGCGTCACGTAAGTTCACTTCCTGTCGAACACACCTCCGCCCGGTTCAACTCGACCGTATTTTCCAGACTTTAAGCCGCAATTTTATTTTTCGACGCTTTGAACCCCGCGTCCGATAAAACGGTGCAGTTAATTTATGGATTTTTCTCCGCAAAAGGCCATAATGTTTTGTATTTAGCGAATACTTTCCATATTGACTCTGAAAAGGTTATTGCTCGTGCTACGGCGCCATCTTTTGGACGAGTTTGCTCACTGCAGGCGCCGCGGGTTAAAAAAGTAGTTTGTGTTTTGTGCCTCGAACCGGAAGTATGAGCGTCCATAGCGTTTCTGCTCTAAATAGTTTTGTCATTCGTCACTCCAAGCAACGTTTGTACTTTTTACAATATACCGTATTTACTTGAATAGCCGCCGGGGCGCTCATTGATTTAAAACCTCTTCTCACTCCTGCGCTAATTCAAGGCATGCGGTAAAAGTAAGCAGGCGCTAATAATTTTAAAACCTCTTTTCACCCCTGCGCTTACCAATTGCATGCAGTAAAATATTGAGTGTGATCACAAAAAGATAATAAAAAATTATTCTGCGTCCGCAGCCCGGTGGTTGGGGACCACTGCTCTACAACGTGTCATCGCGCCCACCTTTACACCATGCTACCTGCGTGCATTTTGCCGTTTTTCATACGAGATTGCAATGCATACTTGGTCAACAGCCATACCTTTAACACTGATGGTTGTGATATAAACAACTTTAAAACTCTTACTAATATGCGCCACACTATGTGAACCCACACCAAACAAGAATAACAAACACATTCTGGAGAACATTGGCTCTGTAACACATTATAAACGCAACATAAGAATTACCCAGAATTCCAGTGCATCCATGACTTTTGGCTATACTATACACGCGCCCACCTCAACCGACGCGGGGGGGGGGGGGGCGGTGCTAGTGGGTGTATAATATAGCCAAGAGTCATGGATGCATTGGAATTCTGGGTAATTCTTATGTTGCGTTTATAATGTGTTACAGAGCCAATGTTCTCCAGAAATGTGTTTGTTATTCTTGTTTGGTGTGGGTTCACAGAGTGTGGCGCCCGTTAGTAAGAGTGGGAAATACGGTAACTTAAACAGTTCGTACTTACTATACCTTCTCCTGAGTGACGTCTGTAGGAGTGTTTTCATTCATATTTGTTTGTGCTATTGTGATGTGATGAAGCTAACACAGTTAGCATTAGCTTCCCGTTAAACACACCTCCGCCCGGTTAAACTCGACCGTATTTTACGGACTATAAGCCGCAAAATTATTTTCCAACGCTTTAAACCCCGCGTCCGATAAAACGGTGCGGCTAATTAAAGGATTTTTCCCCGCAAACGGCCATAATGTTTTGTATTGAACAAATACTTTTCATATCGACACTGAAAAGGTTATTGCTTGTGCGACAGCGCCATCTTTTGGACGAGTTTGCTCACTTCAGGCAACCGCGGGTTGAAAAAGTACTTCCTGTTTCGTGCCTCGAACCGGAAGTATAAGCGTCCATAGCGTTTCTGCTCGAAAAGATTCTTCTTTCGTCACTGCACGCAATGTTTGTAAGTTTTCCAATATAACTAAAACAGTTCGTACTTACTTACCGGTCTCCTGTGTGATGTCTGTAGGAGTGTTTTCTTTCGTATTTATTCGTGCTATCGTAATGTAATGAAGCTAACACAGTTAGCATTAGCTTCCCGTCGAACACACCTCCGCCCGGTTAAACCTCGACCGTATTTTCTGGACTATAAGCCGCAATTTTATCTTCCAATGCTTTGAACCCCGCGTCCGATAAAACGGTGCGGCTAATTAAATGATTTTTCCCCGCAAACGACCATAATGTTTTGTATTCAACAAATAGTTTTCATATCGACACTGACCAGGTTATTGCTTGTGCGACGGCGCCAACTTTTGGACGAGTTTTCTCACTTCCGCGGGTTGGAAAACTACTTCCTGTTTTGTGCCTCGAACCGGAAGTATAAGCGTCCATAGCTTTTCTCCTCGAAAGGATTTGTCATTCATCACTCCAAGCAACGTTTGTATGTTTTACAATATAACTAAAACAGTTCGTACTTACTAAACCTTCTCCTGTGTGACGTCTGTAAGAGTGTTTTCATTCATATTTGTTCGTGTGGTCGTGATGTAATGAAGCTAACACAGTTAGCATCAGCTTCCTTTTGAACACACCTCCGCCCCGTTCAACTCGACCGTATTTTCTGGACTATAAGGCGCAATTTTATCTTCCAACGCTTTGGACCCCGCGTCAGATAAAACGGTGCGGCTAATTTATGGATTTTTCTCCGCAAACGGCCATAATGTTTTGTATTAAACAAATACTTTTCATATCGACACTGAAAAGGTTATTGCTTGTGCGACGGCGCCATCTTTTGGACGAGTTTTCTACTACTTCCTGTTTCGTGCCTCGAACTGGAAGTATAAGAGTCAATAGCTTTTCTGCTCGAAATAATTTATCATTCATCACTCCTAGTCACGTTTGTATGTTTTACAATATAACTAAAACAGTTCGTACTTACTAAACCTTCTCCTGTGTGACGTCTGTAGGAGTGTTTTCGTTCATATTTGTTCGTGATGTAATGAAGCTAACACAGTTAGCATTAGCTTCCTTTTGAACACACCTCCGCCCCGTTCAACTCGACCGTATTTTCTGAACTATAAGGCGCAATTTTTTCTTCCAACGCTTTGGACCCCACGTCTGATAAAACGGTGCGGCTAATTTATGGATTTTTCTCCGCAAACGGCCATAATGTTTTGTATTAAACAAATACTTTTCATATCGACACTGAAAAGATTATTGCTTGTGCGACGGCGCCATCTTTTGGACGAGTTTTCTCACTGCCGTGGGTTGGAAAACTACTTCCTGTTTTGTGCCTCGAACCAGAAGTATAAGCGTCCATAGCTTTTCTGCTCGAAAGGATTTGTCATTCATCACTCCAAGCAACGTTTGTATGTTTTACAATATAACTAAAACAGTTCGTACTTACTAAACCTTCTCCTGTGTGACGTCTGTAGGAGTGTTTTCTTTCGTATTTGTTCTTGCTATCGTAATGTAATGAAGCTAACACAGTTAGCATTAGCTTCCTGTTGAACACACTTCCGCCCGGTTCAACGTGACCGTATTTTCCGAACTAAAACCCGCAATTTTATTCTCTAACGCTTTGAACCCCGCGTCCGATAAAAGCGTGCGGCTAATATAAGGATTTTTTCCCCGCAAACGGCCATTATGTTTTGCATTCAACAGATACTTTCCATATCGACGCTGAAAAGGTTATTGCTTTTGCAACGGCGCCAACTTTTGGACGAGTTTTCTACTACTTCCTGTTTCGTGCCTCGGACCGGAAATATAAGCGTCTATAGCTTTTCTGCTCGAAAGGATTTGTCATTCATCACTCCAAGCAACGTTTGTATGTTTTACAATATAACTAAAACAGTTCGTACTTACTAAACCTTCTCCTGTGTGACGTCTGTAGGAGTGTTTTCATTCATATTTGTTCGTGATGTAATGAAGCTACCACAGTTAGCATTAGCTTCCTTTTGAACACACCTCCGCCCCGTTCAACTTGACCGTATTTTCTGGACTATAAGGCGCAATTTTTTCTTCCAACGCTTTGGACCCCGCGTCCGATAAAACGGTGCGGCTAATTTATGGATTTTTTTCCGCAAACGGCCATAATGTTTTGTAGTAAACAAATACTTTTCATATCGACACTGACAAGGTTATTGCTTGTGCGACGGCGCCAACTTTTGGATGAGTTTTCTCACTTCCGCGGGTTGGAAAACTACTTCCTGTTTCGTGCCTCGAACCGGAAGTATAAGCGTCCATAGCTTTTCTGCTTGAAAGGATTTGTCATTCATCACTCCAAGCAACGTTTGTATGTTTTACAATATAACTAAAACAGTTCGTACTTACTAAACCTTCTCCTGTGTGACGTCTGTAGGAGTGTTTTCATTCATATTTGTTCGTGATGTAATGAAGCTACCACAGTTAGCATTAGCTTCCTTTTGAACACACCTCCCCCCCGTTCAACTCGACTGTATTTTCTGGACTATCAGGCGCAATTTTATCTTCCAACGCTTTGGACCCCGCGTCCGATAAAACGGTGTGGCTAATTTATGGATTTTTCTCCGCAAACGGCCATAATGTTTTGTATTAAACAAATACTTTTCATATCGACACTGAAAAGGTTATTGCTTGTGCGACGGCGCCATCTTTTGGACGAGTTTTCTACTACTTCCTGTTTCGTGCCTCGAACTGGAAGTATAAGAGTCAATAGCTTTTCTGCTCGAAATAATTTATCATTCATCACTCCTAGTCACGTTTGTATGTTTTACAATATAACTAAAACAGTTCGTACTTACTAAACCTTCTCCTGTGTGACGTCTGTAGGAGTGTTTTCGTTCATATTTGTTCGTGATGTAATGAAGCTAACACAGTTAGCATTAGCTTCCTTTTGAACACACCTCCGCCCCGTTCAACTCGACCGTATTTTCTGAACTATAAGGCGCAATTTTTTCTTCCAACGCTTTGGACCCCACGTCTGATAAAACGGTGCGGCTAATTTATGGATTTTTCTCCGCAAACGGCCATAATGTTTTGTATTAAACAAATACTTTTCATATCGACACTGAAAAGATTATTGCTTGTGCGACGGCGCCATCTTTTGGACGAGTTTTCTCACTGCCGTGGGTTGGAAAACTACTTCCTGTTTTGTGCCTCGAACCAGAAGTATAAGCGTCCATAGCTTTTCTGCTCGAAAGGATTTGTCATTCATCACTCCAAGCAACGTTTGTATGTTTTACAATATAACTAAAACAGTTCGTACTTACTAAACCTTCTCCTGTGTGACGTCTGTAGGAGTGTTTTCTTTCGTATTTGTTCTTGCTATCGTAATGTAATGAAGCTAACACAGTTAGCATTAGCTTCCTGTTGAACACACTTCCGCCCGGTTCAACGTGACCGTATTTTCCGAACTAAAACCCGCAATTTTATTCTCTAACGCTTTGAACCCCGCGTCCGATAAAAGCGTGCGGCTAATATAAGGATTTTTTCCCCGCAAACGGCCATTATGTTTTGCATTCAACAGATACTTTCCATATCGACGCTGAAAAGGTTATTGCTTTTGCAACGGCGCCAACTTTTGGACGAGTTTTCTACTACTTCCTGTTTCGTGCCTCGGACCGGAAATATAAGCGTCTATAGCTTTTCTGCTCGAAAGGATTTGTCATTCATCACTCCAAGCAACGTTTGTATGTTTTACAATATAACTAAAACAGTTCGTACTTACTAAACCTTCTCCTGTGTGACGTCTGTAGGAGTGTTTTCATTCATATTTGTTCGTGATGTAATGAAGCTACCACAGTTAGCATTAGCTTCCTTTTGAACACACCTCCGCCCCGTTCAACTTGACCGTATTTTCTGGACTATAAGGCGCAATTTTTTCTTCCAACGCTTTGGACCCCGCGTCCGATAAAACGGTGCGGCTAATTTATGGATTTTTTTCCGCAAACGGCCATAATGTTTTGTAGTAAACAAATACTTTTCATATCGACACTGACAAGGTTATTGCTTGTGCGACGGCGCCAACTTTTGGATGAGTTTTCTCACTTCCGCGGGTTGGAAAACTACTTCCTGTTTCGTGCCTCGAACCGGAAGTATAAGCGTCCATAGCTTTTCTGCTTGAAAGGATTTGTCATTCATCACTCCAAGCAACGTTTGTATGTTTTACAATATAACTAAAACAGTTCGTACTTACTAAACCTTCTCCTGTGTGACGTCTGTAGGAGTGTTTTCATTCATATTTGTTCGTGATGTAATGAAGCTACCACAGTTAGCATTAGCTTCCTTTTGAACACACCTCCCCCCCGTTCAACTCGACTGTATTTTCTGGACTATCAGGCGCAATTTTATCTTCCAACGCTTTGGACCCCGCGTCCGATAAAACGGTGTGGCTAATTTATGGATTTTTCTCCGCAAACGGCCATAATGTTTTGTATTAAACAAATACTTTTCATATCGACACTGAAAAGGTTATTGCTTGTGCGACGGCGCCAACTTTTGCACGAGTTTTCTACTACTTCCTGTTTCGTGCCTCGAACCGGAAGTATAAACGTCCATAGCTTTTCTGCTCGAAAGGATTTGTCATTCATCACTCCTAGTCACGTTTGTATGTTTTAAAATTTAACTAAAACAGTTCGCACTTACTAAACCTTCTCCTGTGTGACGTCTGTAGGAGTGTTTTTGTTCATATTTGTTGGTGATGTAATGAAGCTAACACAGTTAGCATTAGCTTCCTTTTGAACACACCTCCGCCCCGTTCAACTCGACCGTATTTTCTGGACTATAAGGCGCAATTTTTTCTTCCAACGCTTTGGACCCCGCGTCCGATAAAACGGTGCGGCTAATTTATGGATTTTTCTCGGCAAACGGCCATAATGTTTTGAATTAAACAAATACTTTTCATATCGCACCGGCAAGGACACTGAAAAGGTTATTGCTTGTGCGACATCGCCATCTTTTGGACGCGTTAAAATTTGGTGGCTGTGGTTTAAAGAGCCCAGAAAGTACGGTAATCGCTTTGTGTTTGTACAAGTTTAGATTGGAGTGTATAAACATAAAATATACAAAATTGTGTCCTGTCATATATCTTTCTGTTAGTGCAATACCGTAAAAACAGGCATGAAAAACATAAACAAAGTGTAAAAAACAAAACAAAAAAAAGGCATATTTCAGACATAGTTTCACACAATGAGGAAATGTATTTGAAAGCAAATGAATGTGATTAAAAAATATAATCATTTGACAGCCCTGATTATTACGTAAAACAGCTGCTTGTTGTGTTAGAATGTTTAATATTATTTATCTTTGTCATGAATGTAAAATAAGATATATTGTAAAAAAATAAATAAAAAGTATATATATATTGCATATTTTTTTCATGAAGTATTTACTTGATAATTAAATAATTATACCAACAATTCCACTGCCTTTTATTTCCTATTGGCAAGATGGACTGCAGTGTAAAAGCGGCCAGCAGGGGGCGCCATTATGCTTCTCTTTCCAAACAGCTGGGGACCAGTCAACATGTATTCAAACCGATACCACTATTTTGATACTTTTCGATATGAGGGGACCACAAAAAATGGCATTATTGGCTTTATTTCAACCAAAAAAATCTTAGAGTACATTTAACATGTTTACTATTTTAATTTAGTCCTTAAATAAAATAGTGAACATACAAGAAAACTTGTCTTTTAGTAGTAAGTAAAGAAAGACTTCTAATTAGTCTGCTGACATATGCTGTAACATATTGTCATTTATACACCTATTATTTTGGACACATTACGAGGGACAAACTGTAAAACAATGATTATTAATCCACTTGTTCATTAATTGTTGGTATCTTTTTTTAACATGTTCTATCTACACTTCTGTTAAAATGTAACCATCACTTATTTTTCTTTTCTTTGATACTTTACATTAGTTTGGTATGGTACCACAAATTTGGGTATCGATCCGATACCAAGTACAGGATCATGCATTGGTCATATTCAAAGTCGTCATGTGTCCAGGTACGTGTTTCCTGACTTTATTACCATAATATGATTTATTTAAAAAGAAAAAAAGCTTTTGAGATGATAAAAAAATATCGATGTGTTTATATTAGTATCGCTATTGTACTTGGTATCATTACCACCAATGGCGTTTGTTTACATTGTTACACCAGTGAACTATTTTATCCTTCTGCGGTGTGTAGAGAAGCATGTTTAGCTATTCCTCATCCTTTCTTTATTTGTCGCCATGGAGGCGAGGATTAGTGATTTAGAAGTAGCTAAAACACTGCGGATGGATGTTAGCCGCGAGCTAGCTAGCCATGTCTTAAAGCACCTCTTCCTGAGAGCGTTTCAGTGTTATAACTTCACCTTTATCTTTACATTTTAAGCCAAAATGCGTCCGTTCTCCCTTTTCTGTCCACACACTGTGTCTGATGGTAAGTACTCTGTGTGTGTGTGTGCGCTGCCGAACATGCTCATCTGTTCTTAAAACCGGCAATGTCACGACTTTTTCAAACAAAGTATAGTACCATTTTTGATTCATTAGTACCGCGATACTATACCAGTACTTGTATACCGTACAACACTAATTATACTGTAACTCGACTTGGGTGTTTTGAAAATACACAAAATTAGTCAAATATTCCACTTTCAAATATTTTAGGGAGAAAATATTGCATTATTTGTGCTTGCCACAAAAAAATCTAAAAAGTTTTCTTTGACAAAAAAAGCATGAACAAAAAAACAAACAAAAAAAACCCCTGAGAAAAGCGTATAAACGAAGCATAGATATGAAGTTGCTTTCAAGGCTTTATTGAAAGTAAAAAGAAAAAATGATTACTCATTTTAACACTTATGAGATCCCCCCTGAATTTTAGTGGTATTTTTTTAATTTTTTTTACTGTTATGCTCAAAAATTTGTTATGAATTATTGACTAATTTAAGGCTCAAATTACTTCAAATCAAAAATTCCACTTCGAA